>NC_142605.1:3705829-3906028 GCF_041222555.1 Hakea prostrata
TCATCACACCCCTTCATTGGTGAGACCTTCATCACAACTTTCTTTCAACTTGAAATTCCAAATCGGTCCTTCTTTATCAAGATAAGATTTATTCTGATGACTGCGACTTAATCCTTTCTCTTATCATGTCTTCCAATGTCCGGATTGTCCGCTCGATTGTCCATCGACCGTGGATGATGAGCTGTACTCAAGTTCAATTGGGTTCCCAAGGCCTTCCGCAAACTATTCCAAAACCTTGAGGTGAACCTAGGATCACGATCCGAAACAATACTCAAAGGCACACCATGCAGACGAACCACATTATCCACATAAAGCCCGGCTAGCTTATCCAGAGTATGAGTGATCTTCATAGGAATGAAATGGGCTGATTTGGTCAACCTATCAACAATCACCCACACAAAGGTCATTGCCTTTACTTGTCCGAGGCAAGCTAGTCACAAAGTCCATGGAGATATCTTCCCACTTCCAACTAGGAATAGGAAGGGGTTGAAGTAATCCGGATGGAGGTTGTCGAACGGCTTTAACACGTTGGCAAGTCTCACACTTGGCAACAAAATCGTCAACATCCGCCTTTGGACCAATCCACCAAAAATGTTCCTTCAAGTCCTTGTACATCTTGGTGCTTCCCGGTGTACAAGAAAGACCGACCGGTGTGCTTCCTTCAATATCTCATTCTTAACTTCATCGTTTGTGCACACACAGCCTTCCTCTAAACAACAAAGCACCATCCATGGATATACCAAAGTCGGGGTCCGACTCAGATTCGAAGAAATCTTCTCAACTTTGGTCAAAAACTCCCGATCGAAACTCTGCAGAGCAACAATCTTATCTCTAAGACCAGATCTTGCCGTCATGGCGAAAAGAATAAAATCAGAATTCTCAGGACGATTTCCAAACCAAAACTCTCAATAGAAGACCACAATGGTAAACTCAAAGCATTCAAATCCAAAGTCTTCTTCCTGGTTCTTCCTACTAAGAGCATCGGCAACAACATTTGCTTTCCCAGGATGATACCGAATATCACAATCATAATCGGAGACGAGTTCCAACCATCTCCTTTGTCTCATGTTCAACTCCTTTTGGGTAAAGAAGTATTTCAAACTCTTATGATCCGTGAAAATGGCAATCTTCTCACCGTAAAGATAATGTCTCCAAATCTTCAAAGCAAAGACAACGGCGGCAAGTTCTAGATCGTGAGTGGGGGTAATTCCGCCATAATCCTTCAATTGCCGAGAAGCATAGGCTACGACCTTGCCATGTTGCATCAAGACACAACCCAAACCAATCTTTGACGCATCGGTATAAACTGTCATACCACCGGAACTATCGTATAGTCAAAACCGGGGCACTTGTCAATCTATCTTTCAACTCTTGGAAATTCTTCTCACAAGGCCGACCAAACAAACTTCTATTCTTTCCTGGTCAACTTAGTCATAGGAGCAGCCAACCGAGAAAAGTTCTCAATAAACCTTCGGTAGTAACCCGCCAATCCAAGAAAACTTCTTATTTCCGTTATCGACTTCGGTCTCTCCCAATCAGCCACAGCTTTGACCTTTTCAGGATCGACACGAATACCTTCGGCTGAAACTACATGACCAAGGAAAACCACTCTCTTAAGCCGGAAAATCACACTTGCTAAACTTAGCAAACAACTTCTTTTCCCGCAACCTTTGCAAAGTGAAACTTAGATGACTCGCATGCTCTTCTTCGCTCTTCGAATAGATCAAGATGTCATCAATGAAAACAATCACAAACTTATCAAGCACATCATGAAATACTCGGTTCATGAGGTCCATGAACACCGCAGAGCATTGGTCAATCCGAAAGGCATGACTCTAAACTCGTAGTGACCATACCGCGTTCGAAAGCTGTCTTGAAGATATCACTAGACTTCACTTTCAATTGGTGATATCCGGACCTTAAGTCAATCTTCGAGAACACAACCGCACCCTTCAACTGATCGAAGAGATCATCGATTCTGGGCAGCGGATATCTATTCTTGATAGTCAACTTATTCAACTCACGGTAGTCGATGCACAAGCGCATACTACCGTCTTTCTTCTTGACGAACAAGACCGGAGCTCCCCAAGGTGACACACTAGGCTGTACGAAACCTCTATCAATGAGCTCATTCAACTGATTTTGCAACTCTTTCAACTCAAAGAGGGAGCCATCCTATACGGAGCTTTAGATACAGGAGCGGCACCAGGGACGAGATCAATAGAGAATTCGACATCTCTCGTCCGGAGAGCACTCCCGATAGATCATCGTGGAAGACATCAACAAAGTCGCAGACAACTCGACTTCGTCGACTCTTTTCTCCGCTATACCCTTGCCTTCAGATGAAGCATCATCCACTAGGGCATAGACTTGCATCAAAGGCAGACAAAGACCTTCTTACAAACCCTTCTCTTTTCACCTTGAAATTCAAAGACCGGACTTCCACATATATGGAACTGAATCTTCTTTGAGGAACAAAGGAACACAGCTTTATGGGCACACCAATCAATTCCCAAAATAACATCGAAGTCCTTCATGTCAAGAATCACAAAATTGGCTTCCAAGTTCTTCTCACCAATCAACACAGGACATTTAGATAACCCCTTATCTAGTTTCACAACAGACCCGTAGGTGTACTAATCAATAAACAACTAGACAACTTCTCAGGGATTAGGTTAGTCTTCTTGATGAATGCAGATGACATGAACGAATGAGATGCACCCGTATCAAATAAGACAAATGCGGAAATAGAAGCGACTAACAATGTACTCGTAATCACATCATGGCTTGGATCCTCGCTCGCACTGGAAATACCGAAAACTCTACCGTAGGGAGGAGCAGGAGCACTCTTCACCACTAAGGGGCAAAGTCATGGCACAGCCGCTGGGACAGTGCACGAGCAAAATGACCAGCTTGCTTGCGGAGAAGCAAACAGATTGCTGGATCCAACAGGGGTGGCTGCAACAGAGGACTTCCCAACAAAAGGCCTTGCACTCGCACTTGCACTTGCACTTGCATTTGCTGGTGGTCGGTTTCCGCCATACCGTTTTAAACCGGCCGGGCTGCTGAAAACCCGTGTTCGACCTACACTCTTAGCCCGAAAGGTAGGAGTGGGGGTAGGGTGTAGGTCTCACATAACGACGGTCATTGCGATCCACCGCACTGAATTCCTTGATCGCCAAGGCTTCGCACACGAGCACTTTCCTTCTCTCGTTTCTTCCAACTTCTTCGAGTTCGCACCACTTGAGCATAGCTCACTATAGGCTGGACCGTGAGATAAGCTTTAATGGCAGGCGCACTCCTTTGAAGAACTTCTTTGCTTTGGCGAGGTCTTCCTTCAAAGAATCTGGAGCAAAGAAATGAAGCTCCTCGAACTTCGTTGGTACTCCAACACGCACAAAGTTCCTTGAGTCGAATCATAAACTCAGCTTCCTTTGCATCCTTCACCGCCTCGGGAAAGTAGTTCATACAAAAAGCCTCTTTGAATAACTCCCAAGTTACAACTCCCGCATGCAAACCTTCCAAAACAGGACGAGTGGAGATCCACCATGCATCAGCTTCTTGTTGCAACTTCTCGCTCAAAGAAACAAAATCTTCCGAGCTTCCGAGCATTGCAGATGCCGGAAAGCCTTCTCCAACTCACGAAGCCACTTGTTAGGAAACAAGGGGTCCTTGGTAACACCCGTAAAAGTGGGTACTTGCATCTTCGTAAAACTCTCCATCAAAGCAGTATGAGGAGTTCCAGCTAAACCTCCCGCATTCGGGATCTGCGGCATGAGGATTCACATTAGCACCAGCCCGGGTCTCATTATGCGAGTCATGAAACCCACCAACATCTGGTTGAACCGAGCCGCTTGCTGCCGCATCATATTGCCCATAATATTGGCAATATCTCTCGAAACTTCCAACATTCGGGGCACCGGGGATCTCATGAGTACCACGATCAGCATTTGGTATCTCACCACCTCCATGAGGTACTTCACCACCTCCCCGAGGTATTTCACCACCTCCATGACCACTTGGATTCACCACGCCCACTTCTCGCAGTAACCATTCTGCAAAAACCGAGAACATCAAAATACCGAATTTCAAGATTCAACATAAACCACAAGTCCAAATGATTTGAAAACTTAAATCATGCTCAAATATATCCATATAGTCATCAAACAATATTCCATAAGGCAAAAATCACATTTTCCAAAAATTCAACAGCAAATGAGGTCACCGTGACCATTGGTCGAGTGGTTGGTCGAGTGACCCAGTCGACCAATCGGTCGACCAATGAAGACAGAATACGAAAATTCGCATTATAAGCCCCATTTCCACATTCCAACCTCATTCTAACTTCTTCCAAAGGTGAGAGAGCTCTAGGGAAAATATCCAAGAGTTCCCACAAGTGTTCTTGAGGTGATTTAGTGCTTCAACAACAACAACACAACACACCATCCTCACAAACAAGGTAAATCTCTCAATCTTTCTTCCATTTTCATCTTCTCATGCTTGCATTTCAATAAAACCATGCTTTACTTGTATCCAATGCTAGAAATCATGCTTAGGAATGCTTAGAAACATATTCCCTAGGTTTTAAACACAATGACATGCATAGACAACAAGTTTTAACACATTTGGTGCTCATCTCGCAAAGTTTTATACCGAAATCGATATCTTTAGAAAAATTTCGTTTTCTCTCAAACCGCTTGAAATTTTCGCACGAGATCAAATGCTACATGCTCAAGATGACATTGTAGATAGGTCCATACAATTTGATTTAACCAATTTCAACTTTTCAAAAATCCCATTTTGACCTAAATTGCAAAATCCCCAAATTTCTTCTTGCTGAATTTTTCGCTTTAATCCAAGTTTTCGATCGATTTTCATCAAAACAACTTCATAGACATGAAATTCCAAGTATTGTGCACATGCTAGTATGTTCAAATCAATTTTCCCCCAAATTTGAAATTTTCCGAAAAATTACGAAAATACCCTTTTGGCTCAATTCTTGAAATAGCACTAATTGGAATTGTCTCTTGTCTCTTCCACGAGATACATCATGCGGAGGGGAGGACGAGGGAGGAGGTAGAGGTAGAGGTCGCATCGTAGGTGCTCTCGGGGGCGGAGGTCGGGTTCCTTTCGGAGCCCAGAGAGGAGGTTAGGAGACCGGACCTATTTGACACACCTCGAGCCCGAGTTTCGTACGAGGCCTACTTCAGCTATTGTAACATCGAGATGGGGCGTCTACTTCACTTACGCCAGCTCGGAGCCTTCAGGGATCCGGCGAGAGGTTCGACACTTTACGGTGGACTCACCTCTTCACCGAGGATTTGCCGGTATACCCGGGAGCTAGTGAGGTTGTTCTTCAAAGCAACCTTACTTACACGAGAGGAGGCTCGGGGCCGGGGACATCCACTCGGACTTGTCCTCGGGAGCGGGGTCCACCAGACTCGATTCGCTTCTCTACCCGGACATCGCCGAGATCTTGCGGTCCCTTACTACCCACAAGCGGTGTGTGTGGATACCTGCGGGAGCGGACACGGACAGCCATCCGATGCCGTACGAGCTTCGCGAGATATGCTCTACGCTATGGGATAGCCGCCGATGCTTCACACCGTGGACTAGCGGACGGATGACGGGTTCTGCACGTATTATCGGTCGCATAGTCGGCCGGAACATCATGCCGAAAGCCGGACATCACCATCGGGTCACGGTGATGGAGGCCTTAGTCATCTACCGCATCTACATGGGCTTCGAGATCGATCTTTCTTACATCATTCAGCAGGTCATGCTGGACTTAGTTCTGCGGCCTAGCATGCGGAACCTTTGCTATGGGAGGCTTCGACTTTGATCTTCGGGCATTTCGGGGTGAGTTTCGAGGATACTCCGATGGACACTAGATCACGGGGATACCCCATTGGGACTCGGACCATTCGACGGATGAGACTACATCGGTTAGAGAGATCTCCTGGTCCAGAGGGTGAGGATGATGATGAATCGGAGGATGAGGATGAGGGATCGGAGGATGGAGGAGAGGATATCGGTCCCGATAGTGATGATCAGGCCGGAGATGATACAGATATGCGCGAGGCTGAGCCCGTGCATCACGAGTTTCCTTCATCACACTTCGAGGCGGGTGGCCCTTCACATGCGGTTCCGGAGACTTCAGATCTTGGTGCACGAGATGAGATCGATGACTTCCATGCTAGAGAGAATGGAGGTCGGACAGGAGCAGATGTACGAGAGGATGGAGTCTCGACAGACAGGATAGAGCATCGGGTGACTCAGCTAGCGAGAGGAGTTCGGAGCATATAGAGATCGAGTAGATCACCTAGATAGACTGTACTTTAGGATTTCCCATTTATGCATTTCGGATGTAATCATTGTAAAAACTTTTGAAATTAATGAAGTTCATTTTGTTTCTCTTTATTTATTATATGTTATGCACTTTTCTTTTCCTTGCATTAGTGTCATTTGTTCAAGTATAATTATGGTATGTTATTCGAAATGTTACGTTATGCCTCAAAGTTCAAGTTTCTAATTCGGTGTTCTATTATTCACTTCTAAGAGTAGAAGAGTCACTTCAGATCAATGACTCAGAATGTTCAGTTGTTGCCTTTTGTGGTTAGGATCTCCTCGAACCTTGGGCTCGATACCAATCAGTCACGCCCTCCCGGCCCGGTACCCTATCCGGCATACCCGAGAGTGTGATCCACAGCCGAAGATCGGTATCGAGTGATCAACCTCCCACATAAACAATAACATAATCATGAACAACCATAACAAGAGTGCGGAAGATAAATCATAGATCCAATAATGAAAGAATGAATCATAAACGAAACGGAATAATAGAT
This sequence comes from Hakea prostrata, assembly GCF_041222555.1. Taxonomy (NCBI): domain Eukaryota; kingdom Viridiplantae; phylum Streptophyta; class Magnoliopsida; order Proteales; family Proteaceae; genus Hakea; species Hakea prostrata. The sequence goes on from NC_142605.1 coordinate 3,712,675, forward strand.
ATAATCGAGTGTCACACGGATAAGTAAAGTGAAGCAAAAATCCCACTTTACATCCAAATGGAAAAGTAGCTCGAAAGAATAAACTAGATAAAAGCTAATCCCAGTAGCATGTACATTGGGTAACTAAATTATTCTCCACTTTGTAGACGACATCCTTGTAGGTGTAGATCTCATAGATAGCACAAGGACGCTTCCACTCAATGGTCGGACTAAGCATTGTACGGAGCATAACCACCCGTGGAATCTTCAGAGTAATTGTGGTAACCGCAATCACCTTCCCCGGAGATATGCCTCTTCGCCTTGCGCTTCTTCATAGGGACCGTCATAGTATTCCGTACCTGCAGGATAGTCTAACAACATTGTACAATAAAGGAATGAGTTTCAAAGAAACTCGGTAAAGCGATTAAAATCCATAACAACATAAATGGCGAATTCCGAACAAACATAAATGCAATATGATATGAGACAAACAATGAATGTATGATTCTAACTCTATGTATGCTGGTCTCTATTGGCAGACATGCTTTAAGTCATAGCACCGTACTTCTTTAGGAAAGTCCACTCACATCCTCAACCATTTAAGATATCTTGGATTCCCTCCAACCATTTAAGATATCTCGGGCGACCGATTGGTAATGGGTCCTTCATCCCTCGGACAAACCTTGGCGGGGGTTAAGTCAACACACTCTCTCACAACCATTTGGTATAAGTACTGGCGCATGTCGTGGTAATACCTAGCCAAATGCAAGTCTTCTACTTGGTTACATCAAGTCGGATCCAGATACTTCCATTCCTCGTCCCCGACGATCCTTTCCGGTATCCTTCACACTAGAGTCCTCATAGTCCCTGACTACGGACTCACCAACCCTATTGATCATCCACATATGGTAAACGGGAAGCTCTCACGTCCTCTCACGGGTTGGTTACCGGTCTTAAGCGCCCGTGAGCCCAAGTCTAACCATATGCAACCCTACCAATAAATGGCCCCCACAATGTGATTCCCGTCCTCTCACGGGTTGGTTACCGGTCTTGAGCGCCCATGAATCCCCATTGCTACCACGGGTCGTTCGGTCTCAATACCCCTCCGATTAGGGTCCGACATAACAGGACATCCTAGCCAAACACTACTAGACAATCCTATATATGTCATCCAACAGTTTAGGAAGGTGTCCAGAGGGCATCTCCGGAAACATCCCATAATATTCCCGTAGTAGTCCAAGGACAGAAATGTCAAAAGGACACCTCTCCTTTCCAAACCATACGTAAGCATACACATGCATCAATTCATATCATCACATATATGGTAACTCCATATATGGAAAGAAATCAATATTTACAATCATTTGTATAACATTGGTAAGTAAATCATACATGAATCAATTCAATATGAATAAGTAATGCTACTGTAATCAAAGTTATGCAACAGTAGTATATCATTATAAGAATCTAATTTAGGAAACATATTAATGATATTCAAATATAGAAACTAGATTCATGCTATCTATGTAATTAAGGAAATAACCATCCTTACCTTTTATAACTCGCAAAGAATCCTAAGAAATCAAGTAAGATCTTGGCAAACTTGAGAAGAAGGTCCTAAACAAGTATATACAACATATTAGGAAAGATCCCTAACAGAAAATATAGCAAAGCATCCGAAACAGACCAATTCTGGAGTTGCTGTACTCATTGGTCGAGTGGATTGGTCGAGTGGTCCAGTCGACCAATCAGTCGACCAATGCAGACAGTAGCTTAGAAAATCAGAGTTTTGAGATATGAAATCCGAATTTGGTGGTTCAAAAGGGTACTAATCAAGGGGTAGACTACATCAGTAGTATTCTAGCATATAGGGGACCTCAAAACACTAATCAAATCAAGGTATCAAGATCCAAATTAGGAAACAAAAGTTACCATAAATAAATCAAACATGTATCTTGATGAATTTTGAAATAGAAAACAAGGACAAGAACTATAGGAGGATGGATCATTGCTTTTGGTAATGAAAACATGAAAACATGCATAGGTCTTCATGGAATAAGGCTTAGAAGCATAAATCTAAATAAGGAAATAAAACCTACCATATATGTACTATCATGCATCATGAAGAACACATAGTAAGGTAGAAGAGAACAACTAGAATTCTATGGATTATGGATCATGGAAAGAAAACACAACCATTAACCACTAACATGATCAATGAAAGAAGATCCAAAGAGATCAGAATTCAGATTAGGAAATTAACAGAGATTAAATCATGGTTTGATCATGAATCCTTCAAAAGCTTGCAATGATCATGGTTAAGATCATTGTTCTAGCCTTAAATCCTTAGGATGATCATGAGAACATGTTCAGAGATGTTTGCAACAGAGGATGCAGCATCTCTTCTACTGTCTCAACTCAAAAAGGAAAGAAAAACAAAGATGTAGGAGAAGAAGAGAGAGTAGACATACCTTTTGATGCAAAAAGAAGAGTTCCGACGAAGATCCGCCAAGAAAACTCCAAGGATGCAAGAGAGGTGACTTGCAGAGGTCTTTGGTTCGTTCCAGAGGGTTTGGAGGCAGCAAATACGAAGTGGACTCGAGGTTAGACTTAAATAGAGCAAGAATCAACCTAATTGCCAAAGACAGCACCCATTGGTCGAGTGGATTGGTCGACTGGCCCAGCCGACCAATCAGTCGACCAATGCATACAACGAAGGCCAAAACAGGGAATTGAAGGCCCAGATCAAATCCAAACCTAAAGGGGTTTTGCACACAAGTCAAGTGACTCACCTAGTAGGTAGAAATGCCTTCAAACCAAGATAGAGATCACTCCAAGTCCATCAACTAATTAGATCTTCATCAGGATTCTGTTTCCATAAATAGAACCTCATCATCAACCTTCATGGATTCAAAGCCAGACACCAAGTCCTCTACTGGGATGGCCCAAAGCTGACTTCTTACTTTACTTCGGGTCATCGGACCTACAAATAACAAGGTTTCCGGGTCAAGGTTAGGGCTGGGTTTCACAGTATGGGATATTCTCCGAAGGTGTCCATCAACGCTTTCCCGGGTTATTGGATGACATACATAGGAGTGTCTAGGTGTATGGCTAGGATATTTCCTTGTCGTGTCAGACCTGAATCGAAAGGGTATTGAGACCGAACGACCCGTGGTAGAGTATGGTCGATGGGCACTCAAGACCGGTATCCACTCCGTGAGAGGACTTGAACCATACTGCGTATACCTGAAAGGGGCCATTTATTGGTAGCGTTGCAAATGGATAGACCTGGGCTCACGGGCGCTCAAGGCTGGTAACCAACCCGTGAGAGGACGTGAGAGCTTCCCGTTTACCATTTGTGGATGACCAATAGGGTTGATGAGTCTGTAGTCCGAGTTGGTCGGTGCCATAGGGAAAGTATCCGGATTTGACATGATACGACTGAGTAGATGACTTGCATTAGGCTAGGCTTCACCGTGACATGCGCCAATACTTATACCAATGGTGATGTGAGAGAGTGGTGACTGAATCCCCAACCATGGTTTGATGAGGACCTTACCCAATTACCACAGCAGACCCAAGATATCTATATGATTGAGGGGGAGTGATAGACAACCCAAAGAAGTATGGTGCTATGACTTAAAGCATGTCTACCTTAGAGACTAGCATACTTAGGATTAGAATCATATATCATCATTGTCTCATATCATATTGCATCATACCATGATTTGTATCGGATGAACCGTGTATTATGAAACGACTTGCCTTGCTGAGTTCTTTTGAACTCATTCCTTTCGTGCAATTTGTTAGATTATCCTGCAGGTACAGAAGATCCTAATGGCGCACACTATGACCCGAGCTATGATCCCGCATACTATCCTTCGGGTGATGGCTACGATGAGAGTTAGGATTATTGTGCCGAGGAGATTATGGTTCGCACCAGGGTTAGCCCCACCTTAGTGAGGGAGCGGCCGCGCTTGGTTCACTTCATCCATACTTATTAAGAAACAATCATTAGGATTGAAGAAACCATTGTGTAGTGCCCCATTTCCTTGGATGACTATAAACTCATGAGTATATTGTCTTTAGCTTTTATGGATTTACTCTTAATATGGATTTGTAATTCATTATAATTAATCACCTTCCGCTATTTGGAAGGGTGACTTCTGATCACTCCTTCCACGTGAGACCATTTCAATTGAGAAGTTGATACTTGATATTTATGCACTCTTATTGATTATCTTTTCTTATTCATTTGATTTGTTTATTGCTTACTTTGAACATTGATTATATTGTTCATGATTATGTTATCGTGTATGTGGGAGGCATGGCCGATCGATCTGGATCTTCGGGCTGTGGATCACATCCCGGGTATGCTAGATAGGATACCGGCTGGGTGGATGTGACAAAGTGAGTTCCTTCTCAAACTTATTGAATTTCTCCGGAAATTCTTAAGTAAAGACAATGGTTTAAAATCAGAGTGAGTACCTTCTACAAGGCATCGGTTTAAAACCCGAGTGAGTTCCTTCTCAAACTTATTGAATTTCTCCGGAAATTCTTAAGTAAAGGCATCGGTTTAAAACCCGAGTGAGTTCCTTCTCAAACTTATTGAATTTCTACGGAAATCTCTAAGTATAGGCATTGTTTCGAAACAACTAAGACCTACTGCCACAATGACTCAAGTAGCTGACAAAGTTCAAGGATGAAGTTAATTCTTTATTCCTTTAAATGACTAGAAGGGGCCAACCTTTACATCAAATATACATATGAGATAATAAGTGTTGGGATACAATCTTCGTTCGGTCAAAAAGGAAAGTCATCATCGGTGATCGTCAAGAATTTAAACAAGATCGAAGTAGCTTTTTCAGAAGCAACACAGAGTCAAGAAGCAACACAGATTCAAGAAGAAGAAGAAGAAGAACAGTCGCGGGAAAACATAAGTTATCATTTGTTTGTCTCCCGCGGGGATTGCTAAGCATTCTGCAAGTACAAAATCCTCTGCAATTCCATACTCTTTATCCAGCTTGACCGGAAGAAGTTTGATCTTTGATCAAACCTACATTCAAGGCGAGCTCTTCATAGCTGAATCCTTTAAGAGGAGAATAAGGAGGAGAATCATCAGGATGATGCATTATATCCGGATCTGGAGGTGGAAGGTCTGTTGCATCCTTGGATCAGGCAGGAAGAGAAAGTCCCAACTATGCAAACAGTTCAGGATGACAATTGGCGCGGTGGGGAGTCGTGTTGAAATAAGGATTTCTCCTTAGTATTGATTCCCATACCTAGTTCTTGCCATCCCGGTATGCCTGCAAGTTATAAGCGTTCACCATGTCAACAAAAGGCTTACTGTGCAAATATTTGAAGATGCAAGCCCTGCGAACATCTATTGAAAGGAACTCGGGCAAAGGGGTAACAGCTTGCCTTTGAGGCATTGACATAGCAGCTTTTGACCCTTTTGCCCCTGCTGAAAGCTTTCAGACTTCCCACTCCAGTGGGCAGATCTTCTCCCTGGCATCATCCAAATCCGAACGAAGACGCTCGTTCTCGGAATTCCTCTCTCGGGCAATCTCCCAAGCTTGGTTTCCAAGACGAGCAATCTCAGCATCTTTGGCTTTGGAGTCTTCCCGAAGCCTGGAAACTTCATCACTCAGTCTACTGAGTCTAAAGGCTGCTTCCACTTGATTGTGGAAGTTACCGGTGAGACTCCTGCAACAACTTTAGAGTTAGTCAAGAGCAAAAGAAAATCTTCAGAGCGAAAGGTAATGAAGAAAAACTTACATCACCAATGATTTCATTAAATCCCTGTCTAGGATATCGGCAGGCATTTGAATAGCAATGCACCATTCTAGTGCCTTGTCAAAATCGTCTGTCACCAAGTCAGACCTCTTCAGCGACCAAGAAGGGTGGAACACATCATCGTCCAACTTAGGGCGCTTCCTAGTGGCAAAATCCTCCAGCTCTAGGGAAGGAGTGGAGGAGGATGCCAAACAAGCACTAGAGTTGGAAATAGGAGTAGCACCTGCAGGGACCATGATGAGCACATTTATGTGTGAAATCTTAGGGCATAAAGCATGCATTTTATACACTTAGAGTAGAGTTACCTTGGGTTTTATGTTGTTTTTGCATATTTTAGGACTTTTCAAGATTTAAGCAAATATTTGGAGTTTTGGGCTTTAATTATGCTATTTTACACGTCAAGAAGTTCATTCAAATTCTCAAATGCGAAAATGGGCCTGATCTGGAGCATAATGGGCTAGAGATGTGTGATTATGAGCCAACTCCGAAATATTGAAGAGATAAAGAAGGCAAATCTGATCTACGGTTGAGGTTTTAAATCAAATCTACAGAGATATTATTCAGAGAGTCCAAATGGAAAAGATTCCTTGCATACCTCAATATCTTATTTCCTATCTTGGATTTAATTAAAGAAAGAAAAAGAGGAAAAAGAATTATATTCAGAAAGAAAAAGAGGAAAAATCCCGTTTTTGAATGCCTCTGTCCAGTTTCGATCAAACCCTTCATCGAACGGTCATCCGATGTCTGATCGTGCTGATTTTTTGAGGAGAGCTTCACGACTACTTAAACCTCAAATCCAACGGTGGAATTATGCATCTGATCTCTCTAAGTTGGCGCGATTACTACGTCAAAACCCTAATTGGCTGAGTCAGATAGAAACCCTAAGTTTTATTCAAATTCAGTCGTGCTTCATATCTCATGTAAACTCTATAAAAGAAGATCATATTCCATCAAAGGAGAACATGTGCTAGAGCTTAGTAGAACATTCTTTCTTCTCTCTTTAGTTTATTAAGGTTTTCTCTAGTTTTCTTTGCTTGCATTAGTGAGATTTAAATTTCTAGATTCAATGTTTAGGTTTAATCTTTTTATGTAATGCAATTCAAGTTCAAGCTTCAAGTTCAAGTTTCAATTTTTTTAGATTCGTTTTTCTCTGGGTCTAGCAATTGCAGATTTAGATCATTATAGATCTAGATTTAGTTGTTAAGGTTGGTTGAGATTCGAATCGTTTGTTCAATTCGCAAGTAAGTAACCTTCTTTATTAATCTTCTCTCCTCCCTCCATTCTCGCTTCTATCTACCCCTCCATATTCTTAATTTAGGATTTACTTTCAGCATTATTTATTGTTCTCCCTTCCCCTGGATCCTTGATCAGAGATGCCTACAGTCGTGCCTCTCTTTGGTTAAGGCTTCCTTTTCCTTTTATTTCTTTGTTTATTGCTTTGTTATTTACTTTCTGTTATTTACTTTCTGCCTATTCATTCATTATCTCGGACCACATAACCGGAGCAAGCCTACAGTCGTGCCTCTGCTTCTGGTGATGGGTGGTGTTGCATCTGCTTTTTAGCTATGAACTAAATTTTACTGACTGCTTTAACATACTAACTGGTTTTACTTTTTTTTTTCCTTTTTTTTTTATTGTTCGCAATTTCAATTCCTGTCTTTTATTTATGCATTGATGGTGTTTAATTTATTTTTCGTTTCAATTTGATTGCATTAGACATATAGATTAGGATCATTTAGTTTAGTTAATTAGTTAACAAAAATTGAATCATTCCACTCTCGCATTACTATTAAGAAGTTGAATTATAAGTGGCATATCTCCTTGAGATCGACCCGTTAGCTACACGATACCGTGCGCTTGTGGTTACTTTTAAAATTCACAAACAGACCACATCTTCCACAAATGCCCGAATGGTCTTTATCATGGAAGAAGACTTCAGCGTAGTGCCAGCAGGGGCGTCAACAGTACAAGCAACAACGGAGGGAGCCACGTCCTCCTTGGAAGACCGAACGGTCTCTTCAAGCAGAGGAAGTGGGGGAGAAACACCAGCAGACCTGGTAGGTTGTTTGGACTGCCCAGAAGATTCGGTGGTAACCTTCGCAGTCATGGACGGTCCAGACTCAGGAAGGGAGAAGAAGTCCCAGCTTCTTCTTCTACTTTTCTCTGTTGGCTAACTTCTGCGAAGTCGCGCCAGAGGGCAGTTAGGGTTTTCTTGTCGCTATTTGACTGGTCAGAGGGGACTGAGGAAAAGGCCTCATCACCACTATCGCCTTTACCAGCGCTATGCACAAGGGAAATTTCAGAAGAAACCCTACCGCCTTCCATTATTGTAAAGTCTAATTGTGGTTCTAGAGAAAAAAGAAACTTAGAGATGAAAGTAAGTTGTGCAAAGGAGTCAGTAAACTTACTAAATCACTGAGGCAGAAAGCTCGAGAACTAGAGGATCATGAAGGCGCGAAGAAGATGATGAGGTTTCAAAATTCCAGACAAGGAGAATGAAACCTACGGAGACATCGAACCGCTTTTCAGCACCCGCACGAGTGTTCGAGAACTTGTATGATCTAGATGAATCCAACATCAACGATTGAGATTTGGAGACGGTTCGAAAGTTTGAACTCACGAATCCAAAACAGACGTTTAGAAACCGTCGTTTTGATTGCGTGAGCAATGATAGTTTCGGCTATAAAGGACACATGGCATCACCCCCACAAAAAGTGAGAATATTCACAATGCTCGAGGAAAAAGCGACACAGCCGCATTAAATGTGATATGACATTTAATGGGTTGAGAATTATGCAAAAACTATCATTCGACGAAGAACCCAGTTAAAAACCAAGCCCTCAGGATCGACAGAATGCTTGGTCTGGGGGGCTCGTGATATAGAGAAAATATAACCGAACCTGGTTCAGACCTGGTTCGACCCTCGACCCCGGTCGGGACGAAAGGAATCGACTCGCTTTCAAGCGAGCCGGGTCCAGGAGATAGCTTGCTGAGGAAGAATACTAACTCAGCCACAAGCACGCCCTAATCCGATACGATCGGAATAGGTCAATCAACCTAAAGGCGGCTATCAGTATTCGACGGCTGTCACTCATCGCTATTATATGGATAACTACCATATAATGATCGTATTATGAAAGGAGTCATCTACTAGTCCAACCTAGTAGAGATTTATCACTCAATGGATCTATCTGTTGAGATCCAACAACTATCCGAAGAAGGCTCAACAACATCCAATGAAGAAGATTCAAAGGTACACTCTATATAAGACATCACCTACCCCCAAGGTAGGGACGGACGAAAACACATAGATACATACAATCTAAATCGTATTCTCGTTATTCATTCCTTAGCTCTGTGCTCTAGCAGAGCCATTTGTGATTAAGTTCATCAACTGACTTAGCCTTCGGAGGTGGACTCCCGATCCTAGCGGTCGGGCCACATCTGACGCTTTATTTTGCAGGTTACTCTTAGGAGATCTAAGGGCTGAGCAGATTTTGGACGCATCAGAAACCCAACAACATTTTGGCGTGCTAATGGCTATTAATGATAACTGTTCATGAAATAATAGTTTGCCTCCATTGAAATTCTTCCTTCGGCCTTCAACTTTTCCATAAATTTGGGAAGCATAGCCTCAATTTCAACCATTCCATCAAACCATTTGTTGTCAATGGTCTCTTATTGCAACATGTATGACTTTTTCTCTTGACTAACATACTCATAGGTCACGGAGGGCATTGCAACACGTTCTTCATCCATTCTACCATAATACCTGTTTGTGAAATTAAAAGTAACCGCAAGCGCACGGTATCGTGTAGCTAATGGGTTGATCTCAAGGAGATGCCATTTTAGAATTAACTTCTTAATGAAAATGCGAGAGTGCAATGATTAAAATTTGTTCATTACTTAAATAAACTATAAACAAATGGTCCTAATCCATACATCTAATAGGATCGAATTGAAACGAAAATTAAAGCAAACATAATCAACGCATAATTAATAAAGGCAAGAAAAAATGCGAATAATAAATAAATAAATAAATAAGGGAAGTGATCCGAGTTTCAGCTCTGGATCTAGGGAAGGGGAGTATAATTATAATGACTTTGACCATGGACCCTTTGCCGTAGCTTACAGTCCACCGATCGGGGGAACGGATATTAGAGAAAAAGAAATTGCAGAAAAGAAATAATTAAAGTAATAAAAGGAAAGTGAAACCTTAACCAAAGAGAAGCACGACTGTAGGCATCTATGATCAAGGACCCAGGGGAAGGGAGAACAATAAATAAATGCTAAAAGTAAATTGCAAAAGTAAATAACAGAGTAATAAAAGGAAAGGGAAACCTTAACCAAAGAGAGGCACGACTGTAGGCATCTATGATCAAGGACCCAGGGGAAGGGAGAACAATAAATAAATGCTAAAAGTAAATTGCAAAAGTAAATAACAGAGTAATAAAAGGAAAGGGAAACCTTAACCAAAGAGAGGCACGACTGTAGGCATCTCTGATCAAGGACCCAGGGGAAGGGAAAACAATAAATAAATGTTGAAAATAAATCCTAAATTAAGAATATGGAGGGGAAGATAGAAATGGGAATGGAGGGAGGAGAGAAGATCATTGAAGAAGGTTACTTACTTGCGAATTAAACAAACGATTCGAATCTCAACCAACCCTAACAACCAGATCTAGATCTAGAATGATTTAGATCTGCAATTGCTAGACCCAGAGAGAAATGAATCTTAAAACTTGAAACTTGAACTTGAATTGCATTACATAGAAAAATTAAACCTAAACATTCAATCTAGAAATTTAAATCTCACAAATGCAAGCAAGGAAAACTAGAGAAAGCCTAATAAACTAAAGAGAGAAGAAAGAGTGCTTCTACTCAAGGTTCAACATGTTGGCCCATGTCGCCGTGTTGGACCCTGGCAACTCGGGCGACTTTTGGTTGGGGTTCGATGAAAAATCGAACCCTTGTTTCGAAGGGTATTTCAGGTCATTTTGACCTGAAATTTGACGTGTAGCCTAATTTGAGGCCAATAAACACATCAGGAGTGTTATTTTGACCTAAAACATCACCTAAACTAATGTTCTTAATCGACCCATGTCCTACTGTACGCGGACGAAAGCCCCGAAACTAAAAATCTAAAAACTCATAAAAACCAAATCATATAAAGTCTACAATTCATTGTACAAATACATAGAGTCATCCAACCATATAAAATCTGGAACTCTCAATACCAAGTACTGTGCCTAGGTGGATCGAACTCCTGTGACTCAGACTATCTCCAGTGACGACCCCAACAAATTCACATACTCATCCCATCTCATACGATATTGAAAGTTGTCTAGATAATCATTAACTGCAGTTCTATAGCGGTCATCTTCCGCCGCCATGAGAAATCCAATTTGAGGGAAGTGAGAATAGGGCCAAGGAACGTTCTGCATGCCATCAGATGCTCTTGTTGGTACGAATGACTCTGAATGTGAATGCATGACCTCATCTATAGACAATGGCCTCCTCTCAATACCATAGTCAAAGTAAGTATTCCGACTATCGGCTTGCGAGTGCCCATGATACGAAGAACTAGAGCGGATACTAATTCCCATATCATACTGTCCACGTGAAGGAGGGAGAGGGACACCATAATTACCCATAGGCCAATAACCTGTTGTGGAGCCTACAGACTCATCCAAGCTCATGGACCCCATTGACTCAATCGCCACATCCCAAGGATTAACATAATCATAACCACCTCTATGCTGTTGCTGGCCGTCATGGCCAGCCCCCATCTGATGGTGGCTCAGCCTTGTATCAGGATATTGACGACCACGTTGATAATCACCACCATGATCATAATCCTAGGTGGCATGATCGAAAAGACTCTCCCCAGTGTATCTGAGTGGGGGCTGCTGTGTCTCTGGTAGTGGAACATGTAGACGCTCTCCAATGCCTCCACCACCACCACCATCATAATCATCATCATCTCGACCAATCTGACTAGGCAGGAGTGTGTCATCTGGATCGTCATCTTCCTGCTCCTCTGTGCCTGGTGCCATGATCCAATCCTCATCAGTAGTGGCAGCTGCCTCTGCATGTGCCTGGCCCTCTTGAGTGGCCATAAACTCATCCACATTAACCTCTGCAGCTTGAGCTAGGTCTGGGTCAGGCCTCCCTCCAGGTTGGTCCAATATCGGCTCACCCCTGTCCAACATCCACTAAGTGAGGGGATCTTGCTCATCTTTGCCCACATCAAATATATCATCGAGATTGATGTATTGCCTATCATTCTGAGCCTACTCCCTGACATATTGCAGCTTCAACCTCATATTATGAATAAATACAAGATCATTTAGACACTGGCTTCCCAACCGGTTCCTCCTCTTGGAGTGGATCATGTTGAATGTACTCCAATTCCTCTCACATCCAGAGATAGAGCAAGTCTGAGACAAGATCCTGATCGCCAATCTCCGAAGGTTTGATGCACTGTTGCCATAGAGATACCACCATTCAGTTGCATTATCACAAAAACATTAAGTTAGAAACTTATAACTTTAATACTTAACATCAAATTAACTTATCTATAAATTATAATAATAATAATAACAATAATAATGCATTTATGCATCTAAGGATCTAACTATATAAGTATCTAACCTGGATCACTGGTTTCACTGCCTCGTACAGCAGCATCTCCACTAAAAGACCCAAATGCATCCCTAAACAACTTGATCTGCAATAATACAATCATTAGTATTGATTGGTTAGCTAATTTATTTAAACAATAAATACAACCCACTAATCGTTTGAAATTCCCAATGTCTCACCTCATTGTGGCAAAATGATTGGAGCATCACATCTGGCTCCAACTTCATTATCACCTATAATAGGGCATCCAACAGGTTTGTATCCAACCCTAAATGTTGACTATATTGATATTTAGGGTTTAGAAAATAGGCTGTATAATTAAAAAAGCTTAAAATTAGTACCAACTACCAATACCTACAATGCTACAAGCCCACAAGTCAACAACCCAGAATATTTACTTACTGGCCCTATGCAGAGGATGCATTAGATGTGTTGTCCATCGTGCATCGACAATATCTAAGAAAGCCCGATGTCCTCTAGCTTTTGCTGCCTTTATAGCATCCTTCATACGCTCAAGGGATGCATACAAGTGGGGCATAGTGGGTCCCCTCAAGGAAGAGTCTACCATACGCAAGACCTTTACAATAGGATCTATGGTCTGCAACACCAGAGTAACACATCTCCAGAAATCATCAAATGATATTGTGTACTGTGCCTCGCGCTCGTTGGACATGCTAAATTATCACAAACCCATTAAGTCAATAGACAATAGATATCATACAAGATAATAAAAAACTCACAATATAAATATAATAATTTATACGATGAAATAGTAGATAGTTATCTTACTTGGATCCAGCCCAATCAAACCACTCCTGCGATGCAAACATGGATCTGAGGCCTGACTTCTTATCTTGCATGCTGCTCAAGGCGACGAAATTCATCGCAAATCGTGTTGGACCAGGTCGCACCAACTCACCTCCACATGATCTCCTCATCATTGCCAAAGCAACGTTATGATTGTAGATGAAGTTGGTTTCCTATCTTGCCCTCTCAATGGTGTTGTGGACAATGCTGATTTTTCCAATGTCCTTCAGCATTAGGTCAATTGAATGTGCTGCACAAGGCATCCACAAAAGAAGATAATCAAGTGAAGCCATCAACACTTCACCGGCCTTCTTAAAGTTGGAGCCATTGTCAATGACAATTTGCACCACATTTTTCCTACCAACCTCCTCGATCACATCCTGTAGGAGACCCATGTATATCTGTGGTCTTTCATATGACCAGTAGCACCCACTGATTTCAAGAAGATAGTTCTCCAGTCACAGTATACCATGAAGTTGATGATGGACTTTCTCGTCGGGCCGGTCCATCCATCAAACATGATGGTGCATCCATAGGTATCCCAAAAGGGTTTCATACTGATGCGTCCAAAATCTGCTCAGCCCTTAGATCTCCTGAGAATGACCTGCAAAAACAAACATCAGATGTGGCCCGACCGCTGGGATCGGGAGTCCACCTCCAAAGGCTAAGTCAATTGATGAACTTAATCACAAACGGCTCTGCTTGAGCACAGAGCTAAGGAATGAATAACGAGAATACGATTCAGATTGTATATATCCCTCTATCTTTTGAGTAGGTGATGTCTTATATAGAGTGTACCTTCGAATCTCCTTCGTTGGATGTATTTGAGCCTTCTTCGGATAGTCGTTAGATCTTAACGGATAGATCCGTTGAGTGATAGATCCCTACTAGGTTGGACTAGTAGATGACTCCTTTGATAATACGATCGTTGAATCATGGAAATGCATATACAAGAATCAAAATGAGAGCATGGCATAGGTAAGAATGGAAAGAGCTTATGCATTAGGAAGGAATGAACACATGAAGTGGTGTTTGCAAGGTTGCAGCACCAACTCCAAGGTTACAACAGCAAGAAGAATAAGAGAATAGAGTAGGGTAGAGAGTAAGAGAGAGAAATCATACCTTAGAGATGATAATGGAGGTAAGAGACAATGATTGGCAATGATTGAATGCAATATTCCTTCACCACTACCAAGAGAGTGCCTTGGGAAGCTCTCCCCTCGTTCTTAGCAAGCTAAATGAGTAAAATAAGGTTCAAGACACGAGGCTCACTTAAATAGAGAAGAGAATATCCAAAAAGCATCAAATTCTTGGATTTAGGAATCCTTTGGTTGATTGGCTTGGTCGACTAGCCCAGTCGACCAAACAAGAATAGCAAGCTTGATCCAGGGAATTGAAGGTCTAGAACAACTCAAATTGAGGTTGGTTTTCTCCTACAAGTTAATCAACAAGTCTAAATTAGAGAAATACCTTCAAAACAAGACCGGAAGCGCATCAAGTACTTCAACTAAGCTTCCACTCTTCTAGGTGCAATTTCTCATTGAACACTGACAATGCATCCAAGTAAGGGGCATCACTATCAATATTCATGGGCTCGAAATCATACACCAAGTCTTCAACTAAGAGAGCCCACAAATCTCTCATTCTTCCACTCTGGGTCTTCGGACCTACAAACATCAAAGGTTCCGGGTCAGGGTCAGGGTTAGGATAGGGCTGGATTTCACATAAAACCTGCACCCTCAGGTAGAAAAGTGAGAGAAATCAAAAAATTATCACGAAGGAATAAGAGAAAAGAGGAACTTACTTCTGCAAGTCTTCAACCGAAAGAAATACTGAAATGAAGAGAATCGCGAAGAAGAGCTCTAGAACTTCAAACACAGGTAAGTTCGCAAAAGGAGGAATCAAGAGCTGAAGATCAGCAAATGGGTTTAAATAACCTCAAGAAGAAAGGCATCGCAACATGACCCAATCGAATCAAGGGCAAAGGATGAGTGACGGTTTGAATACCGATCATTCAATCCAAGATCAAAGGCTAACAATCAACAACCCTTCGGATTTGATAGAAGGAAAAATTGAAGCCATCATATACATCCACGTGGAAGTTCAGGTGCCTGTTACGAAGATGCGCAACTCGAGAAGTGAACCATCACCCAAAGCAATAAATGTGAAGGGACATTTTATTTTCTTTGGAGGATTAACCTAGAAATAAATGCGAAAGGATAGCATGTTGAGAAAGAAACCTCGCACGTCCAAAAGGCAAGCACGCTCTCAGGAAACTCTGGATGGATAATCCATCAAAGGGCGGTTATTAACCCTCACAGAAGTGGACGATCGTGCAAGATGGGATAACTACCACGCCCTCAGCAAAGGATCTTGTGATTAAGGGAAGTTACCCACTACTCCACGAAAGAGGTCTAACCATAAAGATCCGACGGCTACCAAGAGAAGGCTCGAAAGAGTCCAACGCACGAGATTAGAAGGTACCACAATCTACGTACAAGGAAGGTAAATGAATCGTATTCCCAATAATCGTATTCAAATTTCTGCTCTGCAATTAGCCAGAGCTTTTGTGATCAGTTCCTTAACTAACTCAGCCTTTGGAGGTGGCCTCCCAACCCCCACGGTCGGGCCACATCTGACAATTGTTTTGTAGGTCATTCATCAGTGATCTAAGGGCTGAGTAGATTTTGAATGCATCAACATCTTATCTCTATATTGGAGGAATTGTAGGATCACTCCTCCCTTATCCTTTCTTGGAGCAGTTGATCAATACAAATATCTTTGAGTTGGCTGTGGTCGAACCGTAAGGTCAATCCATGGTCGAACCTCAAGGTCAAATCATTGGTCGGATAAGTGCTATGAACCATTTATTCATAACATTATGGTTAATTGTAAAGGTTCCCGTTTTGTCCCGTTAGCTTAGACAAGTCTTTTCCCGATTCTATTTTACCACAATACCTTCTTATTTGGGTAGTCATGGTATAGATCTTACATAGACCACTCTTGTTAGCATAATACCTTTTATCCCAATTTAGTGTGCATTTGTTACTTTTTCATAGGATAGTTTATTCATCCATCTTTGTTGGAAACAAATAAATTTTAACTGGAAGGACAGGCGTCATGGTCAATGTATAAGTGAAGTAATCTATTACACTTTTTTTTGGGTGAAAGTAATCTATTACACTATTATACTATTTAAGTCGTAAAAAGGACTCTACAATACTTCTATTCAGTCACTGATCACATTTCATATCAACAATTCCATCATAGATGAATTAATCCAATGCAAAATACATACACTCGTATAACATACATAACAAATTGCCAATAACCATCAACCGAATTATAATTCACCATTACAAACATATTTTTGGTAAAAAATATTCACCATTCATTTCGGCCCTTTCCTTTTACTTTGTATCCTAGCTCATAATGTGTTTTCTTTGCAATTTTAACATACAAGGATAATTCTTCATAGTTTGTAACTGTTATAGCTCAATTTAGTGGTCCAAACCTAGTTAACTTGAGTTGGCTTAGGGATTTTAAGGACTCGACTGAGGAATAGAGATTAGAATTTCAAAACTTAAGTATGATAAATTATCCTCTAATTAAGATGCTCAACTTAATATTTTAACACTTCTACATGTGTGACCCCCTGACTTCGGAAGAATGGGTGCTCTCCAAACTTTTGATTAGGAAAGTGGCACAGACTAAGGGGTAGCGATTGTTTCTTAAAATTACAGGACTCTACTAAGTGGTAACACGATGTATAGAATCTGACACCTGCCTGATGTTGGAAGATCGAAAGAAAAAGTGTCATAAGCTTTGAACGAAAGCCCCCAATAAACGGCGGCAATGTGATATGATCCTCAATTTCCGAATAGGGGAAAAATAAGAGCAAGCTGCTTTGAGGCAACAGACCTCCTAAAAATAAAGAGAAGAGAAGAGAAGAGATTGATTGTCTTTTCCTTCTCCCTCAAAATGCCTTGCCCTATTAGATTTATAGACTAGAGTTACTCCTCTACGTTTATGACTATTCTGACTATGATATTTCCAAACCCTTGACCCATTTATTAAAATGACATTCCAATCCCACCATTCTCTTACAATTCGCTTTCCTATTGACGATACTTGTATCATCAGTGTGTTCATTAATCAAGGTCTCGAGTAGGCCTCCTCTTAAAATATTTTTCTCATTATTTGTTTTTAATATTTTTACAGCATCAGTCTTTAAAAGAAAAATGAAACAGTGTCCACCCCGAGCGATAGGACACAAGCAAATCTAAAGAAAAAGGGTGGATCCATAGGAAAACAGCTAACAGTAGAACTATGAAATAAAGGTACTCTCTCTTAAAAATTGGAACCAGATCTTAAACAGAAGACTCAACTACCACTCTTATCATATTTACTTACAAGCTGATCTATTCATATATATAGGACATATTCATGCGTTTCAGTTTGTGACAAAGTGATATTTTGATTCTACATAACCTTCTGCATCCCATAAAAATGACCCAAATGCGACCGCCTCCAGCACCAGCATGGTCAGACCTGAAAAGGTAATAGCGACCACCTCGTCGTTTGTTGTATCAAGAGAACCATCCTCCTTAATTCTAATGTCAGGCCTACCAAACAGGGCCTGTGTTTGCTTCTCAATCAGGGAAATAGCCTCCTTCGATCTTATGGTTGCATATCTCTGCAATGTCTCTGAATCCAAGTACATGACATAGGACTTCAATTTGTACGATCTGGATTCACCTGAATCGGACAAACTTCTTTCATAACCGCCATCATCATCTGGTAACACCCGGATCAATGAATCAGGGTCCCAGAGCTGATACTTAGGTGATGGATCCCTAAAGGTTTCCTGGTCTTTATCCATACCTTTTGGAAGAGTTTTCATGGTTCTTTCCAATTGGAATCTCTCATCAACTCTTTTGAGGAAATAACCATACATCATAGAAGCAGCATAAAGCTTCCCAAGTTTAAGTTTGCTGATCTGGACACTGGTATCAAGGGGGCCCACAAGCCTCTCCCCAAGAACAAGAGATAAGTGGCTCTCTATCATCTCAAAGGCTTCAGGGGAGTGAACAGATTCTAGTTTCTCTTCTTGGTTTGGCCAGTAATCCACCCTAACTCCCGGATCTGCTTGCACTGATATTGTAGGGATCATCAAGATGTCATTATCCAAGAACTTATGCACAACCATGGAGTATATTATCTCCTCTAATGCCTTCTGTCTCTCTTTCTCCCGGACTTCAGCAATTCTCCTGCAGCATAAATGTTAGTTATGCCGGTTCAATGCTCACCAAGAAAAAAACATAAGCACAACTCATTGCATTTTTTTTTTTCTCTCTCTCTCTTTTTCATGCCATCAGTTAAATATACTGTTAAAACAAACAAAAATTATAGACGAACAAAAACAAAAACAGAGCAAGATGACAGATCTAACATGGTTCACACTCCGACATGATCTTCACAGCAAAACAGACAACGATCTATTATGTAACTGAAGAAACTTACAGTGAAGCCCTCATACAACACCTTGAAATGGAACTGCTAGCTCTCTCTTCTCAATTAACAAATAAAAGAGCTCCCATATTCGACTTTTTCTTTCTTACACGAAAAGAGGGTAAAACTCCCCCAAGCCAGCAGATCAATCTATTAGGTCAACCCAAGCAATTCCCAAGACTTCACATCATGGACCTCAGAATTCCATTCAGGTCACCACCAAAGATGTTGGAGCTGGTTAGGCATGGTGATGGGTACACTTGAGACCCATATAAGATAATGATAATTTACAAGAAGATACCATTCATTTGAAATTACTTGTGCTTTTTAATTTCATGCAGCTAGCTACAATCCATGAGAAAAAATTGAGAGTTTTCCTGCATTGAGTTATCTATCTAAAGAACATGTGCTTCCTAACCAAAAGGACCACAGAAAGGGGGGGGGGGAATACTTCTGACATTTAACACGATGCAGCACAAAAAAGACCCACAGCCCTGGTGCCTGTAGCTACTTAACTGATGACATAATAAACCAATCTTAACTGATGACATAATAAACCAATCTTAATCTAATTAGCTAACAAAAAGAGCATCCAGAAGAAGGAAACTGAAACGGCAAACCCAGTGCCGAAAGCTTCTGCATAAGCAAAGTCCCGGGGGGGTGGGGGCTCCAGGCAGCTTTCTTACACAGCCTTACTCCAGCAATTTCTGCTGGGAGTCCATTTCCCCGACTGGACTTCAGGCTTAACTGTGGTCCACTGAGTCACCGAACATTGTGCCAAGGCCCACCGCTTAAAGAATCACACCAGTAACAATAACAAAATAAATCAATCTCTTATCTAAAAACCCCAAGCATGACATAAAAATTTCCTAAAATCTAGGACTAAAAGAGGAGGTAATCCTCAAAAGACTTCCTCATGCAATGGCTATGAGGCGCATGAAAATCTGAAGAATATATTTTGCTTGACAGGCTGTGTGATGATTAATCTCTGGCAGAATTTGATTCCAGAAATATCTCTTCGAATAAGGTTAGTTGACATTGCCAAACACCTCCCAAAAAAAAGCTGGTTGATCATATGAGGTAAGCACAATATAGGCTTCGCATGCTAGACAATATCCCATTTCAAATCTAGAAAATATGCTGATGCAGAATCTATTTAAACCTGAAGATAATCTTACACAAATATGATGGAACAGTGGAGGTTAATCAACTTGAATGATTCTCTCTTCAACCACCATTAAACTACATCACTTGATGTTGAATTCTCTTTCTTCAACCACCATCAATTGACATCACTTGATCCTGAACCATCTGCTATTAGGCATGCATATTCTTTAGATTTTTCTGGTGTGATGCCCTTCATGCTACTACCTTGTCAATCAACCACAAGCTCGCCAGATTTTCTGGTTCAGAAGCTCCTTTGGAAATTCTCTCTTAAAGATTCTGCCTTCTTTCTCTGAAGTGGGTGGGGATACCAATTATCCGTAAAAACATGACATTATTCAAATAAATTGTCGTCATCTTCATGGATACTTGCCCTCCAATCAATTTCATTCAAGGTCATACTTGATACAAGGTGTCACACCCCACCCTGTATGGGCTGGGCTTCCACACATGACCTGGTGTCTGTCGACACTGATTCCCTTCTGAATTATGCAGTACCATAACCATACAACCACTCAAGGCACAAATCACAGACAATGAATATTGAGAACTGAAACATAACGACATATATATTCAAGGGAAATTAAGAGCTAACTATATATATATATATATATATATATATATAGTTTGTGTGTGTATGTGTGTATATATTGATCTGTGTCCAAGTGTGAACAATAGAGTAGCAAGCACAAAATGCGTCATGCTCGGTACCATCAGCTCAGTGATCTCCGCACCACCAGCCCCCTCATATGTAAGTGCTCCTACTCCATGGGAACTCCTATACCAGCCCCATCATCTAATAAGAAGAATCTCCACTAGGGTGAGCTCCACTGAACTCGTGAGGGGATAAACACGCAACAAATAATGGATTATCAAGGAACAAATTTCTATCGAAACTGAAGTTTTGACCCAGAGAAAATGCGAGATCTTCAGGTCTTGACCAAAATTTCGGTCGAAATCAATGACTTTTTTCTTGAAGCCGAACTTCAGTTTTTAGCCTTATATGGACTCAAAATGACATGGATTTTTTGCATCCTACCTATTTCACACATAAGAAACACAGTGGAACTACTAGTTTACCCAAAAAAAAATTTGAAAATGTAGCATTCAAGTATATAATATATATAAGAAGAACTGAGACTATTACCAAAAACAGTATGCCTAATACATGTCTCCATCTGCACCCCATACAGATGACAATACATGTCCCATGATGTTTACTCCATATAGTTGTCAACGAAGTCAACCATTGCAAATCTGTATGTGGCCTCATCCACATGGCTAAGACATCCTGATCGTGGGAAGTTGGAAATATCTACATAATGAGCTAATGAAATGGCTCGTGGTGGTTGTGGTATAGAGTGGAAATCTGCTCTACAAATGAGGAAACACCCTATTCATCGACAAGGGCAAGGACACTATAAGCTCAACAACCATAGCAAGGTTCCAATGGCCAACTCTGATAGGTGGCAGTGGGAGGGACACCATAAGCTCCATAAGCTAAGGCTCCACTAGCGGTTGACTCTAAGTTTGATAACCAAAAGGGACACCATAAGGTCCACATAACCAAAAGCTCCATAAGTCGACCTTGTCACATCCACCCAACCGGAACCCTATCTAGCATACCCGAGTGTGTGATCCACAGTCCCAAGGATTCAGTATCCAGGAAATCAACCTCCCACATTTACAATAATATAATCGAGAACAAGATTAAACCAAAGTTAACTATATTAATCGAGAGATTAAGATATGGTTCAAGAATACAATCAGAGTGCGGAAAAATGATACTAATAGAATAAATCAAATGTAGAGTGTAGCGGAAAATATACTCTACAGTAGCAGCAGAAAAGTAGATCAAAAATTAAAAAAAAAAAAGACTACAATCGGTTCCCAAGATGAAAGGGAAAACAAAAGTAAACTAAGGTCTCTTCGAATCTATATAAAACATAACCATAAGTAAAAGAGATTATGTACCATCACTGGCACACAAGCGCTAGAGCCGAACAAATTCTGATAAGCTCCAGTCTCATACTAGTAGTCTTCATCGTCGTAGTCACCATAGCCAGTACTTAGGGTACCGTATGATTCATCGGCTTGGTCTTCATAGTATTGACCATCATAATCATCAGTTCTTGCAGATAAGTCTAACAAAGGTGTAGCAAAAAGGAGTGAGTTCAAAAGAACTCAACAAGACAGTTCATTCCATAATAACATAATAACACATGATAGCAAATTATACAGAATGCAATATGATATGAAACAAACAATGCAGATATGCTTCTAACTCTATGTATGCTGGTCTCTATTGGCAGACATGCTTTAAGTCATAGCACCAAACTCCTCTAGGTAGGGTCTGAATCACTCTCCCTCAACCATCTCGGTATCTTGGGTTCTCCGGTTGGTAATGGGTCCTGCATCCTCTCGGACATTCCATGGCTGGGGTTTAGGTCAACACTCTCTCACGCCTCCGTTTGGTTTGAGTACTAGTACATGTCAATGTTAAACCTAGCCAAATGCAAGTCTTCTACTTAGTTATATCAACTTAGATCCAGATACTTCCATTCCTTCCCTCTCAGGATCCTTTCAGGTATCCTTCACCCTAGAGTCAGTGTATCCTATGGCTACAACCAACTCGGACTACGGACTCATCAACCCTATTGGTCATCCACAAATAGTAAACAGATAGCTCTCACATCCTCTCACGGGTTAGATACCAGTCTTGAGCGCCCATGAGCCCACGTCTACCACTACAACCCTACCAATGAATGGCCCCTCACAATGTGATCCATGTCCTCTCATGGGTTGGTTACCGGTCTTAAGCGCCCACAAATCCTCATTGTTACCATGGGTTGCTCGGTCTCAATACCCTTTCGATCGGGTCTGATATAACAGGGACATCCTAGCCAAACACTTCTAGACATGCCTTAGGTATGTCAACCAGTAATCAGGGAAAGTGCCAAGGGGCACCATAGGAAAATGTCTCATACCACCTCCACTAGTGCCCAAAGACAGAAACGCCGAAAGGGCATTTCCCATTCCCCAATCACAACCTAAGCAATCATAATCCCAATTCCGTCATTCACAAGCACAACTGATAATACAAAACATAAGTAAGATCATTCATACATAACTGAAATAATAATTGAATTACATAAACAAGAACTACTATAGTTGAGAAACTACAACAGTAATATAATTATAAGAAAACTAATATGACAGTAGTATGATCATGTAATCCAATCAATTACAAGTAAACATGTATTAGGTTATTAGGGATCAGTCGTCCTTACCTTGAACAATCTTCGAAGAATTCCGGAGAAATAAGAGGAGAGGTCCAAGACTAGCAAATAAACCCTAAACAAGCATATAACAATCATTAGGAATAAGCCCTAAAAGATTAGAAGTCAAAAGGATGAAATCGAACGAAGAAACAAGCTACTGTCAGCATTGGCAGCTTGGTTAGTCAATTGGGTTAGTCAACCAACCAGTCGACCAAAGGAACAGTACGAGGTATAAAACCCTAAATTGGTCATAACTTCTTTATTTGAAGTCTGATTGCTCCGAAATTTGGAGGGGAGTTCCCCAAAAACATACTAAGACTATCTATAAAAGTCTAGGCATCAAGCATGGTCCAAAAAGTAGAATCCTAATTGAACCATAGGATTAGGGTTTCATCATGGACAGTCCATGGATCCCATGAAAAGACTAGAGAGAATAATGATTCACTCTAAGGAAAGAAGAATAGAAATTCACAATCAAGAAAGGTGTTAAGGAGGATCCAATAAATAGAAGATAAATCATGGTTTCCAATTTGGATACCCTCTCATGAGGGTTACCCAAGAGTTTCCTCCCAAAATCAACCACTAATAGATTCCCAAGGTAGAAAGGGAAAAGAGAACCACCTAACAATCCTGGGGATACAAGGAAAGGTTGTAACACTGATGTGAGACCTTTCCCACAATCACCAAGATAAGTAAAAAAATAATGAGGGAGTAATCAAGATCTCAGGTAAGATTAATTTCAAGAACATCACCAAATGGATTCAAGAACATAGAGTGAATTGGGGGATTCACTCTAGGGCTGATAGAATCAGAGAAGAGACCATTACAGTAGTGTAATACCTTTCTCATAGTCAAGAGATCAAAAGAATTGAAGAGAGAATAGATCAAAGAAGAAAAAAATAGATTACTAACCTTTTTAGAAGAAGATTCAATAAAGAAACTCGAACGGATGCTTGGGGATCTTCTTTGGGTTCAAAGAAGAGGTTCTTGGGTTCTTCCCACGTTCTCCAGAGGTTTAGAATTGATAATGAATGAAAAACACGGAGTTCCCCTTTAAATAGAACAAAAACCCTTTAAAAAATTAGAGTTTTTACACTTTTGACCTTACTATCACTGTTGGTCGATTGGTTGGTCGACCAATGTTGTCAACAAGTCCAATTTAGGGAAATCAAGGTCCAAACCTCAATATCTTTAGATGGGCTTCTCACAACTCATCAACAACTTACCTAGCATGGAGGGATGCCTTCAAACCATGTCCAAATAGGCTTTAGGTCCAACAAACCAGGCTCTCCTTCATTAATGTGCAATTTCTTCTCCAACTCAGACAAAGTTTCCAAGTATGAAACACCATCATCAATTTCCATGGGTTTAAGGTCAAACACCATGCCTTCCATTGAGATGGCCTATAGTTGCCTTCTACCTTCACTTTGGGTCTTCGGACCTACAAACAACAAGGTTTCCGGGTAAGGGTTAGGGCTGGATTTCACAGACCTAGTAGTTACAACACTCTCCACAACAATATCATATGAGGACTCTGCGGGCTTATGCCATCTGGATCCTTTAGAGGTGGAGTCTTTGGGATCATTTATGTTCATCAATCTCATAAAACCCACCAAGCTCTCCGCATCAGCCGAACGGTGAGAACCATGTGATGGTGTGTCCTCCATGTCATATCTATGCTATCTCCCCTTCCTCGAATATGTTGACGAAACATTTTTGCCTCGAGATGCAGATCCACTATGGTTTGAATCGTGTGTTGCATAGATGAACTGACTCTCACCTGTGAATCTTGATGATCGTCCTCCCCCTCCCTGACTCTCACATACTGCTAATGGTGGTCGTTGCGGTGGTGGTCTATCCTTAGGATTAGCTGAATCCTGATCATGAGGTCCAACACCCTCCTCATCCCTCACCATCATCATCACCATCATCATCGTCATCGTCGGGGATGCCTGAGTCACGTCATCGTCGGGGGATGCCTGAGTCACATCATCCTCGGTGTTGGACCAAACAATAAAATCCTTAGTGTGGGTCGATGCACTAGGGTGTGGCACGATTGGACCGGTAGGTGCTGCATGTGTACTCCCCTCCTGGGCCATAAAGTCCACATCAGACCCCATCTCCTCTGCAATCTGTCTACTGGGACGACCTCCCTCCTCATCCATCAATGGCTCTCCCGACCTCCCTCCTAGTCCAGTTAACTACTAGGTTATCATCATCATCCATCTCAAATATGTTGGCCAACTCAATCACATTACTCTTTTTGTCCATTCCCTGTCTAATATGATCCTCCCTTAATCTCATATTATAGGGTAAGTAGACAAGGTCTTCTGAACACTTCACACCCAATCAGTTGTGCCTCTTTGAGTGGATGAGGCTGAAGGTACTTTAATTTCGCTTACAACCAGTGGCAGAACATGTTTGGGAGAGCATTTTGCATGCAATCGTACTCAAGTGAGGTGAGTCACGATTAAATTACAACTACTATTCAACTGCAACAAACATAGACTCCAAATCATTTCAATACTTAAGTAATTCATTCAAAGATACAACATAATAAGTAATTAAATATATAATGAATTAAGTTACACCCATGGGCGGATTCCTATCCCGATATGGCCACAGAACAACCGAAACTCCTAGTGGCATCCCTAAATGCCTTCATCTAATAAATAAAGAAAAAAAACAATAATTGGGTTAATACTAATAACTTAGTATAAAACTATAAATTGTGAATATCAAATCACAATCTCACCTCCATAAAGATGACTGCCTATTTAGATGGATCCAATTCCAACCTCTCCACTACAATTTGGATGGTATCTATCAAATCTTGCTTCATCCCATGCATGTCTTTGTAATGGTACTTGGGATTTAGATAGTATATTGTGTAAGAAAAAGCATAAATAAGAGGGAATAGTCAGTACTTATTAGTGGATAATAACGAAAATTAAATTGATTAGTAGACTTAACAACTCACCAGCCTTGTGTAGTGGATGCTGCAACAAAGACTCCCATCTAATTTGGATGACGTCAAGGATTTTCTTATTGCCCTGTGGGTAGACCTGAGCAACTTGTTGCTTCATCTTATCTACTACAGCCCATATGTGTGGTAAAGTAGGTCTTCTCTGTTGAACTACCATCCTTAACACATGCACGACAGGCTCAAGCATCTTCACCACTATCCTCACATTATTCCAGAAACTGTCATCGAATATGGTCAATTATGCTCTCCTTCCTCCTATGAATAAAGAACCCTCTCATTAAACCACTGCTCTGATGCAAACATGCTCTTGAGGCCAGTCTTCCTACTCTCAAAGATCTGCAGTGTTATCCATTTTGTAGAAAATCTAGTTATATATAGCATCACTAAGTCACCCTGACGCTTGTCCCTCATCATCTTTAATGCATGTGTGGTTATAAATGAAGGTGCTAACTTGTCGGGCTTGCTCCATGGTCTTCTTCACAAGCTAGACCTTCCCTATGTCCTTTAACATATTAGTCAATGCAGTGAGCAGCATATGGAGTCCAAAAGAGTTATTTGTCCATTAAGGCATCAATATAAATTCATAATGTGTATATGTAATGTGATATGCATTTAAAAATTAAAATTAATACTAGAAGTAGAAGTATGTTTTGATACTTGGAGTTCTTCATCATCTTCAACTCAACTTTCTTGTAGTTTGAGACATTATTGGTCACAATTTGGATCACATTTTCCACTCCAATCTCCTTCACCACTTGCTTTAATAATTTATAAATGTATTTTGCATCCTTCTTCTCATTGGATGCATATACTGACTTGAGGAACACTATCCTCACATCACAATTCAACATGAAATTGATGATGGACTGTCTAGTGGGACAAGTCTAACCATCAGTCATCATAGTCACTCCATAATGAGCCCACATAGGCTTTAATCCATTAATATACACATTCAAGTCCTCTTCATGCTTCATATTATATATCTCATATGGGGTGAGCCCCTGCACACCATTCCTAACCCTACCCATCTCCTCAGTCATATCCCTATAGTAGGGCCATTGCGCTATATGTTTTGGAATACTATGATACATAGCCAATTTGGAGAAAGTCATCCCCACTTTCTCCTTCACACTCCCCCTTAGGCCTCCTAAATAGGGCCAGATCATTATGAAGAATCTCAAGATCCGAATCTATAAGATGTGTTCGTGAAGCTCAACCCCTTGTTGAGGCCTGTGGGATAGGAATCTCCTCTCTCACACTATGATTCCTCCTCATCAGGACTTAGGAGCTGTGTGTGCCTCCCATACCTGCTGGCTCTCCAGAGAACCTACAAACCCATAGCTCTCTGCTACCTCCTAATGTCATTAATCCTCACCCGCTGCCTACTCATCATCATCACCCTCCTCATCTATGCGGAATCTAGATCAAGGTCACATCCATATTGTCCTGGCTCCTCTTGATCAAAATCCTACTCTCCTAGCTATAGAAGGTCATCTATGCATGCATCCTTGAACTCCTCCCTCTATGTTCTCTTCTCTTTCCTCTTTTGCTTTCTCCCCAGCCAAGTATGAGGTCTTTGCCTTCTTAACCTCTGAGGACACCCTTTGGCATCCTACTATATCCCTACTTCCCCCAGCTAAATGCACCTTCAATTTAGTGATCCCACCTCCTCCTATCTATTTCTTGTAGTAATTGCACTCACTCTTCTTCCTGTTGGTTGTGAATGGCTTCCCATATTACCAAGCTAGTCTGACATCTTTCAAAGATAGTGCCTTATACAAAAAAATACACACTAATTATCTTAAAAAATAATACAATAAGCTCAAAAAATTACATAAATGCTACTATAAATAATCTTATATTTTTAAATATATAACAGAAATTAATTAATATTTTAATATTATTCAAACAATTAAAATTAATAATTAGCAACAAAAAATATGATTTAACACCATCACAACATAGATGAAGTGATGGTATCTCACACTCATCAATTTGAAGCTCATGTATGAGTATGTAGATGTGTATTTTAGGAATATACATATTATAGAAAAATAATTTTTAAATACAAAAAAATAAAAAAATAGTAGCAATATGCAAAAATTAATTTTAACTTCACATAATCATAGATCAACACTCTAGACTAAATATAATTTAATTTGAAAGCAATCTAAGTTGATTTGAGCTATAAACAAAACAAAAATAAAAAAACGGAGAACTTAATTAACTCACCTTGTTTGATTCTTAAAAACCAAACAATGGAGGAGCAAGAGTCAAGTAGGAATGCAAAGGAGTTGCTACAATGAGGTGAAATGGGGGTAGAATTCAAGAGAAAAGAGAAAAAAATTCGTTTAGGCTTGAAACTTGAAGAGGCGGAATGGGTTGAAATTGGCGGAACATACGTTATTTCGTAGTTTCCGCTCGAAATAGAGAGGTTTTATAACATAAAAGGTCATGTTGATACCAAATTTCGTGTTGTTCTGATCAAAACAATTGAATTCAACAAAATTTTCTGCATTTCGTTTCGATTTGAAAAAATGCAGTATTTTCGCTCGAAATTTTGAGCGAAGTTTATTCCATGCATATAACTACTTATCCTAGTCGCTGCAACACAAACCTCAAGTGCTTTGCATGTTCCTTCTCAGTCTTTTCAAATAAACGAGAATACCATTGATGAATACTATGACAAACTTGTCAAGCACATGGTGATAACGGTTCATCAAATCCATAAAATCTATCAGTGCATTAGTAAAACCAAAGGACATAATCAGAACTCAAAGTGCCCATACCGAGTCCTAAATGTTGTCTTATAGATATCACTCTCCCTCACTCTAAGTTGGTGATACCCCGATCTCAGATCTATCTATGAGAATACAATGGCTCCTGTAATTGATCAAATAAACTATATATCCTACAAAGTGGATATTGGTTCTTGATGGTTAACCTATTAAGCACTCTATAATCAAAATACGCATTCTCATGCTACCATCCTCCTTTACAAACAACATCGGTGCTCCCCATGGTGACATGTTAGGCTGAAATGCTGAAAGAACCCCTTATGGATTAGATCTTTCAATTGACTTTATAGTTCTTGTAGTTCACTTGGTGCCACGTGGTATGCTGCCCTTAGGACCAGGTTTATCATGAACTCCATATCCTACTTTAGTGGTAGTCCTACAGTCCTACTAAGTCATCTAAAAACACTTCAGGAACTCCTTCACCACTTTGATTCTCTCCATTGGGCCCCGGTCCCACTTTGTATCCACCATAAAAACAAGGTACCCTTGGCATCCATCCATCAGTTTCTTTGTCTTAAGCATTGAGATGAACAATTTTCAGTCCAACCTCTTCCTATCACCCTGGAACCGGAGGCCCATTCTTTGGTCTAAGTTGTATCTTCTGATCTGAACAAAGAATGACCACTGATCTGCCATTGGCAATCCATCCCTCAAATCAAACCAAAGTCTGATATATCTAGCACTAGTTGAGCTATCAAGTCCTGCCCCACTATCTGGACTAAACATGGCTCGTTTACTTTGTCTAGCCTCACAGATGACCTTGTAGTCGTCATCCCCTACAAGTTCCTTAGCTCGGATGTACATGTTCCTTGAAAAAGAATGAGAGACAAACAAATGTGTTGCACCAGTGTCAAACAATGTATATGCTGGGACTGAAGTGATAGAAATTGTACCTGTGACCATAGTCTAGCTGACCTTGGGCTCGGCCTCCATCAGACTATATACTTTGCCAGCCTGCAGGGCCTAAGCTAGTCAAGCAGCCGATGGAGCTGGTGCGGGAGGTAACGGTGGTCACCAGTGGCATGTTTTTGAGATGTGACCTGCCTGGCCACAAGTGTAGAAGATAAGATCTCTGAGGGCTGTTGGGGTTTGCTGGTCTAGGGTTGCATAGACTGATTGGGAACTGGTGGTAGGGTTATGTGGAGTGTAGAGGACTCAATCAGCAGATTATTCCTGAAATGAAAAAACAAAAAACTAGTTTTCATCCTAGGTTATTGGAAAAAGGATCTTAGGGGAATCTAGGGTTTCTAGTGGTCAGATGAGGCTGCAAATAAAATAGGGTATCCAATAGCTGTGGGCAAGATTCAATCAAAACATGGAGGTAAGATGGTTGATTTGGGATCGGTGAATTTCAGGTTTCCTTGGGAAGAACCAAAATACAAGGTTTTTTATAGTTTGAGAAATGATTTAACTTACTGTTAGTCTTCACCCTGCAAACCAACAAAAAGAATAAGAAAGAAAACCTGCTTACTAATGGTGATTGTAAATAATGGTATAACAGCAGAGGAAGACAGACTGAGATGAAAAAAATGAAGGAAAAAAGTTGCAGAAAACAGAGGAAAAAGAAGAAGATTGAGATTGAGAGAAGCCTCAATCAATTGAGGAACTCCAACAAAATCACTTCACTATTTATAATAATAGTCCAATACTTACAATCGCATAAGGAAAGAGGAGCCTACTTTTTGGTTCCCAAAATGCCTTCTAACAGTCCCCCTCAAGCTAGAGAATAAACATCAAACATCCCCAGCTTGTTACAAATATACCTCACTCTTTCTGCACCCGAAGATTTTGTAAATAAGTCAGCAAACTATTCTCCGGTTCAAATAAGATAAGTGGAGATCAGTCCCTATTGAAACTTCTCTCGAACAAAATGGCAATCAACTTCTATATGCCTTGTAAGCTCGTGAAAGACAAGATTCGATGCTATGTGAATAGCTGCCTGATTGTCACACCCCGAAGACATAGGAAACTCATGACTAAGCCAACCTCACCCAAAAATTGCTTGATCCACATCAGCTCACAAGTGACAAGTGAAATGGCCCAGTACTCTGACTCTGTACTAGATCGAGCAACCACTGTCTGCTTCTTACTTTTCCAAGACACAAGATTTCCTCCAACAAAGGTACAATAGCCTATAATAGACCTTCTATCAATTGGTGCACCAGCCCAACCTACATCAAAAAGTCCTTCAACTCTCCTATGACCATGATCTGTGTAGAAGAGCCCACATGCAAAAATTTTCTTAAGATACCTCAATATGTGCACAATGCATCCTAATGAATGGTACAAGGACTAGATAAAAACTGACTCACAACACTGACTGGAAAAGTAATGCCAGATCAAGTCATAACCAAATAGTTTAACTTTCTAACCAACCTTCGATACTTCTCTGGATCTTCAAGGGCATCTCCATCTTCAACCATTAAGTTTGATATTTGGATCCATCAGAGTATCCAAAGGCTTTCAACCAAGCATCCATGTTTCAGATAGTAAGTCAATCACAAATTTTTGCTGGGACAAAAAAGAATTCCCTTCCTGAACTGGACACTTCTATCCCTAAGAAATACTTAAGTTTTTCCAAATATTTGGTCTGAAATTTTTCTGTAAATAGGTCTTCAATACATTAATACTAGCTGAATCATCTCTAGTAATGATTATTTCATCCACATACACAACTAAGAATATGCTCCCTGAACCAAATTGACATTAGAGCATAGAATGATCACTCTCATATCTAGTCAAACCAAACTCTGTCACAACTCTAGTAAACCGGCCAAACCATGCACGTTGGAACTTTTTCAGCCTATGTAGCGATTTCTTCAAGCGACACACCAAACCATTATCCCCCTCAGCAACAACCCCTGAAGGTTGCTCAATATAGGCTTCTTCATAGAGATCCCCATTGAGGAAAGCATTCTTGACATCCAGGCATCTAGCTAAAATAAAGGCCAATGAAATGTAACAACTAAAGAGGCCAGGATTCGAATAGAAGTGAGCTTTGCAATGGGAGAAAAAGTATCCAAGTAGTCCACTCCAAACACTCAAGCATATTCTTTTGCTATAAGTCTAGACTTCAATTTAATAAGTATACCATCAGGATTTACTTTCACTACAAACACCTAGCAACATCCAATAGCAGTTTTCTCAAGAGGCAAGGGAACAAAGTCCCAAGTATAATTTTCCTCTAGGGCTGCCAACTCCTCAATCATCACGGCCATCCACCCAAGACTTGACAAGGCTTCAGACAAAGTCTTAGGAAGAGGGTGAGTCTCAATGATAGATAAACACACACAAAAAGTAAGAGAAGCGGCCTATCTGTAACAGGTGAAGAAATGATAACAGGGAGATCCACATCCATGGAAGAGAAATGCATAGTGTCAAAAGAATAGGGAACAAACTTAAAGAATGAAACATTAGTAGTAATTAAATATTTTTGAAGTTCAAATGAATACCAACAGTACCCCTTTTGAGTACAGGAGTACCCAACGAACATACACTTAAGGGCTTGTGGATCAAGTTTATACAACCCAGGTCAGTGATCATGAATAAAACAGACACTCCCAAATATGCGCGGAGGCAACTCATGCAAAAAACTACTAGGAAACAATAAGGAATACAAGACACAACCATTAAAAACAAACAAAGGCATTTGGTTAATATGATAACAAGCAGTCAAGACAGCATCAGCCCAAAAGGATTTGGGGACCTGCATTTCAAACAGTAAAGAGTGGTGGGCGACTTCTATCGATGGCAACCCATCTGTTCTGCCACACCATTCTGTTGGCGGTTGTCGACATTGAGGATTAATAAAGAATGTCATGTGATGTCATAAAACTATTAACGGACTTAAAAAATATTCTTTTGCATTATAACTCCGGAGGATTTTGACAATTACCCAAATTGTATATGAATTTCAATCACAAATGCAGAAAAGATATTAAATAATTCAGAATGACTTCTCATTAAAAATTATCTAGGTAGCTCTTGAAATCATCCACAAAAGTAATAAAATATTAAAAGCCCAAAGTAGAAGCAACAAGACATGGTCACCACACATCAAAATGAACAAGAGAAAAAGGTTTGTGTACCCTATTATTAACTTGAGGGGGATAGCTTACACGACGAGCTTCCCAAACTGACATTACTCGCAATGAGAAGAAGAAATGGAACTAAAATGTTTATCCAAAATTTTCAAAGTATCTAATGAAGGATGGCCCAAATGGCAATGAATTCGGTGAGGGGTAGGTGTGCTAGAGTAAGCAATAGAGGGAATGTCATCAAACACGTACAGCCTTCCCGACTTACAACCTCTACCAAGCGACCTCTTCCTCGTAAGATCTTGAAACACATAATAACAAGGAAAGAAAGTCACAGAACAATTGTAGGTGGTGGTTAGTTTATGAACAAATAATAAGTTAAAAGGAAACTCAGGTAAATGCAAAACGAAAGACAGAGATAAGGTGGGGGAAAAACTAATGATTCCTACACCTTTAACATTGACATAGGAACCATCATAAGGGTCACAATGGAAGAAGATGGGGAAAAAGATGAAAGTTACCTAAGACACCAGTCATATGATCAAATGCCCCTAAGTTATGGGAGGTAAAAACACAGGCTATAGCATTCCTATTTGAACAAAGGTGGTAATGGGAGGTGAAGACTAAAGTGCCTGAAACTGGGTGAAGCGGACATATTCTTCATCAGTCATTTTCATAATCTTCCCTTTTGACTATGAAGTGGCAGTAGTCGAGGACTCTAATGATGCAATGTTAGAGGCCAATGGCTATTCCATGAAAACTATTTCTCATCAAATTCAAAATCTTATTTTGCTGCTATATGATATGAATTAAGGGGATTTGAAAAATGATAGAGGCTAAGGCCGATTAGGGGGAAGAGTTTTATTCCGATAGCTAGCAACCTAAGGAGACTTGCTGTGAAGCTTCCCACAAAATTTCTGCATATATCCTGATCGACCACAATGATGACAAGTCTTGACATTTCCATTAGTTTCAATGCATCCCTGAGTACTGGGGTTTCTACCTGATCCTCCATTCCCAAGCCCATGAGTACCTCCAAACCCTAACCCACCCAAGAGCCATGGTTTAGAGTAAAAGATGTCAATGCAAAATTGTTGGAGGAACTAGACTCATGTGTGTTTTCTTTGGACACACGTAAGTACACAGGAAAATGTTTCAGACAGTGAGGGTACCTTATCTCCTCCTAAAATTGGTGCTCCAATTGAGTTAAATTCTTCCCAAGTCCTCTCAAAAAACCCATAACTACAAGTTCCCGCTGGTTTTAAATTTCAATAACATCCGACAAAATGGGTATAATAGAATTCAACTCTTCATACATTTTCTTATACTCTGCAAAATATTGGATCATAGGTTTGCCCTTCCTATTAGCCCTATAGAACACTTGTGAAACCTTATAGTACAAGAAAGCTTATTCTACCAGAAATACAAGATATTTTAGTGTAACACCTGTGACTAAAGTATAAGGGAATTTTAGGCATTTCGTATTGATATTCAAATAGTTATGCTTATGGGTGAACTAATATGGGATTAATAAACTTACTAGAATTAATTTGTCAAATTTAATCATAAGTTGATGACTAACAAAACGGTCAACATTTACTTTGATTAAAGAAGGAGGTCCAAGGTTCATTTTATAAGTTTTGGCGTTATTTTGACCCCAAACCACACTTAATTTGGAATCTAAAGAATTCATGCATGGGGGATAAAGGCTGTATAGTCAAAAATTGGGAAGGGATAGTCAAAAATTGGGAAGGGATGGTCAAATATGGAGGGAAAAAAAGGAAATTAAATATATAGAAAATCAAATATGGGAAGACAAGACAAAACTTAGATTCAAGTATGAGGAAGAGATAGTCATATATATATAAAATCAAATAGGAGAAGACAAGACAAATCGTGGGAGAATTGGATTCAACTATGGGAGACAAATCAAGGGAGATTTGGATTCAAATATGAAGAACTGGGGGAATTCGGAAAATTATGGAGGTCGAAGAATTAAGGAAAAATGGGGGGGCGGGGAAGAGGAAATCATGGAATATTGAGATTATAAGACAAGGGTGATAAGAACCCAATATTCTGAGGAATAGAGACAAGAGACTACAAGGAATAGGAGAAGAACAGTAGGATTAGAGTGCACACTGAAGCTCCTCTATCTAAGGGTGAAAACTATTCGCTTTTCTTTGACTTCGCTATAGTAAGTAAAAACCCCATACTTTCAACATGTTATTGTTTTTTTTTTTTTTCTTCTACAATCGGATTATTAGATTTACATGATTTATCAGTAATTGATTCTTTTTCATTTATTTAATAATTTGATTGTTGAGTATGAATACGTTTTGATTATGTTTTATTTGATTATCACGATTTATTAGCAGTATGAATATGTCTACGATCGAATTATTAGATTAATATGATTCATTAGAAATTGATCAATTCTTTAATGTAATACTTTGATCATTGAGTATATATATGTTTTTTTATTATCTCTTATTTGTTTATTATGATTTATTAGTAATTGACCAGTTTTTTAATTCAATAATTTTATCTTTGAGTATGAATATGCTTTTGATTATGTTTTATTTGATTATCATGATTTACTAGTAGCATGAATATGTTTAAGAACGGATTATTAGATTAGCATGATTTACTAGTGATTGATCATTTCTTTAATTTAATAATTTGATCTTTAAATATGAGTATGCTTTTGGTTGTCTTATTTAATTGTCATGATATATTAGTAGTATGTATATGTTTCTGATCATATTATTAGATTCACATAATTTTATTAGCAAATCATCAGTTCTGTAAATTACTAATTTTGATATTTTGTGGATAAGTATGTTCCTAGACTTTGCCTTATTAGATAATCTCTTATTGTATTTTGTATTAATTTAACAATGAAATTATAGTTGTTAGAATTCAAACTATTACGAAATTATGGCAAGCTAAAATATATAGTACTTTCATCTTCACTTATGATCTTGCATTGTTTGCATATGATTCATTCAGGCATACCACGGTCATACTTGCATTTCATATCCATATGATGTTGAGTTAGCATAGGAGTTTTGGATGAGAATGTATGTAAAGGTTGTGCAATGTGTGCAAGCCATGTAAAAGCATGGAACCTACATTGATTTCAAAACATTTGGTTAGGGCAAATGGACGTTGCACTATGTAACGCGCATGCTATGTAACAACATTGGACATCCTATTGATCCTATACCAATAGTTGCATAGGATGATGGTTGTATTTTGGATGAGAATGTATGTTAGGGCTGTGTAATGCACGCAAACCACGTAACGTCATAGAACATACATTGAGTTTGAAACATTTGATTAGGGTAGATAGATGTTGGGTTGTGTAATGCACACAGGCCATGTAACATTATAGGGCATCCTATCGATCCTAGACCAATGGAGAGGTGGTTTATTTATGTCTTGTTAGCGTCTTTGAATCTCATCCATATCATTGAGCATGTCATGCCTATTTTTATACGTCAATTATGTATTATTTATCTAAATTGAAAAATAAAAAGAAAAGTGTTGATCTGTATTAGGTTTTACTTGCTAAGTTTCTTCCCCAAGCTTACCTCTTACTCTTACAAATGATGGACTTGGTCAGGGGGAGGATTGATATTTCGAGGATGAAAACCAAGACAATGTCTATTTTATTTCTTAGGATAGTTTAATTTTGGAGATTTTTAGTGAATGTAATTCTTGGGGTTTAAAAGTTTATTTTCAGATTTGTCAGAACTATGAGACAATTCATGACAATATTTATGACATATGTTTGAATAATTTTCTGCTGCAATCTATTGTGCTTTCGGTGGTTTTGACCTATTTACTTTGTCTATGGAGAAATACCTCGGTGTGTTTGAGTTCGCTACCTAAGTAATGTCGATCCTTGATCAATGAAGACTTTCTCCTCCACATGGAAATTGAGGCATTACTGGTAGTCCCATAAACCCTAGCGGACATAGTAAGATGGCCTTGCTGTCCACAACCCAATGAACACAACCTCGGCTATCTTTGTCCACTAATAGAAATTGATAGCCCCTTGAAGTTCTTGTTCAGAAATACGATGGGATGTGTAATAGAACTCTTAGGTTCTGACAAGATGATTGCAACTCAGAAACCGAATAAAGATAACCCAGAAATTGGATCACAGCTTGAACCACAAATTAATATAGAACCAAACAAGAAATCAAATCAGATTAGGACCATAAACTTAAACCAAAAAACCCAACCAGAATGAAACCAAAGCATATCTGAACCATAATCTTAAACCAACAAATGGTGAACCAAACCAAAAGTTCAACAAAACGCGACCAAAATAAGGCAAGATCAAAACCAATTTCACAGAAAGTCACACAAAACACCAGTAAAGGTTCGTCAATCATGCATAGCAAAATAGGGCATTCAATCTATTGATTCTCCAGCAAAAGTCGACCAAAATTTGATGTTCAAGCAGATCGATCAATACTACTCAGTGTATTCAATATCACTCGAAGCCTTTAAGAAACAATGCTGAAAGAAGGTTCTTACCTCTCAAAACCAAGAAACGGTGTTGTGCAGCCACTCTTCCATCAAAATGAACGAAACCTTGGGTGCTTCTTACTCCATTGATTCCAGAAAATTTCAGAACTACAGCGTAAGGTGTGGTCTCCCCCTCAAAAGAAACCCTAAATCTCCTTCAAAGCGGAAGTAATAGGTCTCTAAGAATTGCAGGCATGTGTGTGATGGTTATTGTGTGTGAACTTCAATAGTTTTGAAACAAAAGTAATCTAGAGCACCTGTTGCTCTGATACCATGTAAATTGTGGTCTAACAGCAGAGAAAGACAAATTGAGATGAAAAAGACGAAGGAAAAGAGTTGCAGAAAACAAAGGAAAGAAAAAGAAGAAGATTGAGATTGAGAAAAGCCTCAATCAATTAAGGAACTCCAATGAAATCACTTCACTATTTATAATAATACTTCAATACTGACAATCAAACTCAAACAAGGAAAGAAGAGTCCAATATGGACTCAAAACACTCCAGATCTTGGTTCCCAAAATGCCCTCTAACAGTGATGAACAAGTTGGAATTCCAACAATTAGAAAGATTCTTTAATGGAGATCGACCACGGTAGAATTAGGGTAAGCTTGAAGAATTCAACAGAGGACTAGGGAGGTGAACTTCTGTGTCAAATTTATGCTCGCAAGTAAACTTAACTAATCAAATTATAGGCTCAAGTCGCTCAACTGACAAATTACATCAATCTGTACATCCACCATGGAAGCTGTAACTTTCAAAGTTAAGCTAGGACTTAAAACTATAATTATGACTCATAGTAGGATCAAGAACATTGGTCATTGAGTAGTAACTTCAGATGTCCTATGGGAAGGACTAAACACAAATAATTACTAAATTCGTTGGAAAAATTAACCACATTTACTATGTACATGATTTTGGTGCTGGTGTGAGAGTTTACCTAATGCTGCTCATGTAAGGAGGAACCCCTACACCTGAGTCTGGTTTTGGCAGTCGAACTATATCAAATGGTGAGTCAGTTTATGCATGCACCCAAGAGTGAGCCATTGGATGCTATACATTTCATAGTCAGGTACTTGGAATCCACACCCAAGAAAAAGACTAAAACATGTCAAGCACCATCATTTGCAGACAAAAGGCTTCGCTTAATGCCAATTACTAGTTCAATTTTAATGGTTTACATCAAGTTATTGCATGTCAGTGAGTGGTAACTAGTCATCCGATGGAGCAACAAAAAAACCTCTTGATTCGAACCTAGTGTAGATGCAGAGACAAGAGCAAGTCCAATGAAGTATGTGAACTCCTATGATTGCGAAGACTAGTACAAGATTTGCAAGTGGATGCTGAAGACCTATGAGGGTTTTATTGCAACAAATTGCTGTAAGTATAGCCCCCAATCTTGTGCAACACAACCAGACAAAGCAATTGAGGTGGACAGACATTCTATTTAAGAAAACAAATCTCTTGGCTACATATGCACCACTTTTATGAGGATAGCAGACCACTTGGATGTTATCTTTACCAAAGGATTCATCCCCCATCAATTCAATACCCTGAGAGAAGTTGGAAACATACGACATTTGTTCTCTCGCATGAGAAAAAAGGGAGATGGGGTTAGAGTTCATGTAATAACGGAACCTTCAGTAATAGGACACTGTATTATATTGCTTTCCACTTTTACTTATTTATCTCTCTTTTCTATATTATATTACGAATAAATAAACAGTAAAAGGAAAAAAGAGACAAGCAAAAGAAGAAAGGAGAAAGGATTGTGTAACTATGAAAGTCACAACCCTTATGTTGAGACTTGAGACTCACTCTTTCCATTCAATATATATAGGCAAAATACAATAGAGAATAAATAAATAAATAAATAAAATAAGTGGGCAAGACCACCTCTGGGAATCGTGACTAAGTCCATACTTGGTAATTTCTAATATCCCACCTCTCAAGATTAATAATGTGTGGCTTGTTATAAATATGGTCAACCCTACTACTCTTAGGAGACATCATAAAAACATCTAAACATTATTCTTCTTTTGCAATCATGATTTGGGGAAATAATTCCATTCAGTAGTTTTTCTGGAATAAAGTGACAATAAACTTTAATATGCACTGTTTTCAAAAGGAAGACCAACGGCCATGTTGATGAGATGAGATGAGATGGACCTATTTCCCCTAACCCTAGTCATGGTGAGAGAGTGGCGACATATCCTAGGACCCCCAATCATGGGCACCCAACAGACAGTTAGGAGTCATGAGGGGCCAGTTGTGAGTGTGGACCTACCTAGAGGAGATTGGTGGTAAGTTAATGCCTGTTTATCTAGATAGAGACCGGAATGGTTAGCACATTAGTATGCATCTTAGGACTTCATTGCATCTTGCACAACCGGATTTTACGTAATATGAATATCAGTTTGGTTATCACATCATAACTACATGAAACATACTTTCAAACCCAACTTCAGTCAACGACTACTTCACCGACATCAATGCACAAGTAAGATGAATTATGGCTTAATATTTAGCCTTCATTCTAGAACTACCCACAGTAGTTTGTTTCTCGCTCTTCCAAGATACAAGGTGCCCCTCCAAAAGAGAAGCACAAAAACCCACACTTGGAACACCTCTCAATGAGAGATCCAGCCCAATCAGCATCACAAAAACATTTTATACATCAATGTCCACAGTAAGAGTATACTAAACTACACTCTGTAGCCTTCTTAAAATACAGAAAAGTAAAAACCATTGAATTCCAATGAGATGTATGAAAATGATAGAAATTGACCCACATCACAGATAGGAAAAGTTATGTTAGGTTACGTCAGTCAATCACCTCCCAACTACCTCCTCTACTTCTTCAGGTCAGCTAGAATACCACCACTTATAGCTGTAAGCTTCATATTTGGATCCATGGAAGTATCCGGAGGCTTGGACCCCTAGCATCCTTGTTACCGTACATAAGTTTATACATAAAGCAAATTCCTCTCATTGATAAAACAACTTCAATACCCAAAAAGAGACTCCAATATTCCCAAATCCTTCATTTGAAACTTCTATTGCGAGTGACTCTTCAAAATTGGATGCCTTCAGCATCATCACTAGTTTTGATAGTATTTTCAACATAAACGACAAAGGATATCCACCTCATACATGGAAATCAATAAAATATTGAGGGATCATTATCACATCCTAACAGAACAAACTCAAGAACCACTTCAATAATGCATAGGAGACTGCTTCAAACCATATAGAGTTGCTCCATAAATTGATCAATCAAGTCTTCATTGCTGTAAAAGTGAAAATCAGCAAAACAGGGGGTGAAAAACAACCCCTATAAGTGCAGCTGTGACCTGTGAGTTAGATCAGGAGCGACGAATGAAGAAGAGGACAGTAAGTTGGATGCATGAAGATCAAAAGTCAATTTAGTGTTCAAGGATTAAGCTTTGAAAAATCAATTGTGCAAGTTAATGAGCCAAGAGAAGAGAGATGCCTGCATAACTATGGGAGTGGAAAACCTTGTGTTGAAACTCCTCTCTCCATTCAATATATAGGCACAATACAATATGGAGAATAAAAATAAAAAAGAGCACAAGAATGAACCTGGAAATTGCACCTAGCACTAGCCATGATTCCCTCTCCCTTGATAACGTCTAACAGATAGTATGAGGGTAGAAATGTAATTTTCCTTTGTAGTTAGTTTAGTGAATCACCATCTCCCGGACAATTTCTACCCACTTCTTATTCTACTTCATCACTTCTACTTCTTCACCTTCACCCTTCTACTCTCATCTTCTCTCTTGCCCACTTGTTCTCTTGTAGCATCTGTATTCCAACTCATGGATCAGGCCATATCCAATCAAAAACCCAGACAATAACCACATCCAGATCTGGTAAGATAAACTAGACTTATTTCTTTATCAGGATGAGCCAAGTTATTCTTTATTAGGATGAGAAGTAATCTTTTAATTATTCCGTTTCATTTTCTTTGATAGGAGATAACTACGTAGAGGAGGTAGTAATTTCTAAATTTCTTATAGTCTCTGTTAGGAACCCTCCCACTAGACTAATCTTGAATTACTTGGAAATAAACTACAGCAAGAAAATTAGGATAAAACTGGCTTTGATGGTGCCAATCACCCCCTACAGCATTGCCCCCTCAGCCAAAGGCTGCCGGAACCTCACACAAAATATCCCACATCCTTTTCTCACTCCTTCCTCCCTATTTATAACCCACCAACCAACAGTAACCCTATCTATCTCCTCCATGTGGCATTATACCAAGGCCCTAACAGTCTCCTATTGGGAGTTGGTTTCTAATTTTTATGGGTTTTAATTTATTATATAAGCTATAACAACAATGGAGTTTCCAAATTCTAATGATGGAAATTGTCTCGCAGTCGTGAGGGTGGTGCAAGGCCAGTGGCCTCCTTCTTGTTCCCCGTGTTTCAGAACCTTACATTGTACAAGTCTTCTTCTACCCTATTTCATCCATCTTAGACCTTCTTCCTCTACCACTATTATTCTCCTTTGTTCATTTTCTCTTCTACTTTTCTTACTTTCCTTTTCCCTGTTTCCCCGTCCCTTCTATCCCCTGTTGCTGATTTCTTCTCCTTAACAGACTG
The DNA here is from genome assembly GCF_041222555.1 of Hakea prostrata. Taxonomy (NCBI): domain Eukaryota; kingdom Viridiplantae; phylum Streptophyta; class Magnoliopsida; order Proteales; family Proteaceae; genus Hakea; species Hakea prostrata. Next base: position 3,754,839 of record NC_142605.1, read on the forward strand.
ACAACCTGAGAAGACTTCACTGGAACTCTAATTCAATACTTTAGATTGACCCCAAATTATAAGGGATGACTCCATCTAAGCAGAACTTAAGCCCTACATGCCTAGCCCCAAAACAATCCCCTGTGGAGAGACCCTAAACCCAACTCAGAAATGACTTGGTTCTTACCTCCAGAACATGGTTCAGACCCTTCCAGTTCTGTTCTGCTTGTTCCTTCAAATCCGATATTTGTTGCAGTTGAATGCTATACTACTTAGGTCATTGGGTGGGCCCATCATTCACAGCTGAAAATCTGAGACTCTGTCCAGGATACTCATCCACATAGAGTGACGGATAGCAGTTAATGGATGGACAGAGTAGCACCAGCATTACAATCAATGGCAATGGCACCTGGCACTTCCTTGAAATATGAAATATTTTTCTTATGCCACATGGCTCCTTACATGTACTTAAAGGTGATTGAACTTTTGACATTAATGGTATCCAGTGGCATTCCTTGGTTGATAATTAAGTCTAATTAAGACTATCATTGACCTATCATGTTCTAACTGAATAGGACATTTCATTCACATAGAAAATGGGCAGCAGATAATGAGTGACAGAGTAGCAAGAACACTACAATTATGGAAATAGCACATGGCACTTCCTTCTTCATTAATCAGTGCATTTCAGTATCGATCTTGAGGCCAATATTGCCATCCCGAAATAGAGACATGACTTATGATCTCGGCAAGTTGGTGGATTTTTTCCTTCAACTTGAGGCTCCATCTTGAGAGGCATTAGGGATCATTTGGGGCTGAAATTTTCTGTTCAGCCTATTTAGGCCTTCTAAACAAAGGTGCCGTCAGAATTATAAAAACAAAAACACTAAAAAATTGTATAATGTGAGATCCACTTCAGACACCAAGATAGAAACTGCATTGAAGTGAAACACTAAAATGGCCTATTGTACGCATCATTACATCAATACATCAAATACACATATATTAATGCTCATACCTCTGAGTTCTAACAACTGCTATACATTAGACATGTTCAACTTACTATGTTCAAATGAAAATCCAATTATCAAAGTTAAAACTCAAGAGTCAACAGTCAAGACCTGAGATTCTACGTGCTAGGCACATCATCTCGTCTGCTAAATCAAGAAAAGCAAGATATTTGATGAGATCCGATTGAGGTCTCACAAGATATCGCACAAAATTCCCTCAAGATCTCACGAGTTATCGTACTATGACATTGCACTGTACCCGGTTGAATAGTTTACACAGATTTTTTTCCTTCATAAGTGCAAGTAATTTATTAAGAGATACACATGATCATGAAGTTAGTCCTGAATTTTAAGATTAGCAACCCCTAATAAAAAATTGACTGAATTCGGCAGTTCGAACAAAGCCAACAGAAAGCAAAAGCCATGACTCAAATGCAGAAAATTAGCAAATATAACAAAGTAGAAAATAACAAACATACTTGTAGAGGGGATCTTGAGAAGATAATGATGCCTCATCTTTCTGTGCATCTCGATCAGTTTGAAGGTGCTCAAGCTGCTGATCAATTGCTGCAGGGAGCAGATGTGGATGGGTTTGCATTATCTGCACTAAAAGTTGACCCACCGGAGATTGCAGTTGAAGAGGTGCAACAGGTGTCATGTTATTGCCAGAATTTCCAGACGCTCTCACTGTGAAGCCTCTGGTCCGGCACTTCTCCATTCCACTTCCTACCCTCAGGATACTAAAAGATGAGCATTTCTGTAGAGTAAATAAGTATGTAATAAATTCAGAATAAGATTTCTAGAAAATAAGTGAAGCACATATGGGAGGAAAAAAACAGGAAAAAAAAAACAATGAAGAATAACAAAGAGTCATGCAAACTAGTACATGTTCTTCCTTTCTGCTTTTCCATTTTCCCTGATGTGCCTGGTCTATGCTTTAGCCTATTGGCATTGTTATAAAACTTTATATTGTTTCTTGGTCTTATGCTTGTTTCCTACAGCCACAGGCAGGTGAAACCCACCAAAAAGGTAATATGTAAATGGACAACTACCACAGTCTGAGCAGAAAATTGAACCAAATGCAGTCATTTAAGTATAAATGAGGTCTATAAAAAAATATAAAAAAAAGAAGTCTCAAGAAACAGCTATCCACTCTGAACCTAACCCTTGCAATAACAAAATTTGCACAACTAAAAAGAATGCAAAAAGCCGCGAAGCAAAATATAACGTGACCATTGCAATCAAATTATCAACGGCTTATGGGTATTTTATGGAACAGAATAAGAATAGCTCTCCATAATGGACACGATTAAGCCCTTAAAACCAGTAATTAAGTCTGTGAATGACACCGAAAGTGTGCAATCAACTTCACTTGTCAACAACTATGTTTACAACAAAGTGTTTACAAGTCATTCTGTAGCAGTAAGGACAGACCCATTCCATCCAATTAGCTAACCCATGTTGCCATGGCCGTGACAACAAAGTACAAGCATACCAAATGAAAGAGCACCCTCTCAGTCAACAAACGCAGAGTTCAGTTTGAATACCTTGAGCATTCCACCGGAAAGAAGAGAATTGGAATCTGAAAAGGCCGGAAAACTCTTAAAATCTAGAGACTTGTTAACCCCAGTGCAGGGGGGAAATACCAATCCATCAGCAACGACACCTGAAACCTGCAGCATCGTCATCCCTACGTAATTCAATCCTTCCTAACTCCTCCAGCCAGCGAAAATGCAAAACAGGACGAGGCAATGGGAGAAAAAGAGAGAAAAGATTGTGAAGGTCTCTAGACAAGATATTAAGTTGGAACTTGGATGACCAGACCCTATTACCAGAGGATTTACATGGAAATCAATAACTTATACATCTTCAAGTGCCACGTGGATTTTGTAGCTTTGGGATATCTTAATTTTTAGATTTTCTAGTTTTTTTATTTTTCACAGGTAAAGAGCTTCTGATATTTATTTCGTTGAGTAAAGCAAAACCGTTCAATTTAGGAACCATTTCTGTGGGCCGTCTGATTAATGGAAAATGGATGGTAACGACTGAAGGACGCGGGTTAGCCCTAGAATTTAGGGCTTGTGAGGATTTTTGAGACAAAACAAACCTCAGTTTTTTTTTATTTTCTTTTTTTTTTTTGTCAAGAAAAACCTATCAGTTTTACTGTTGGCACAATGTTAGTTAGCTAAGAACACTAACATAAATAAGATTAGTATACTATATATGAGGATGTCAAGAAGGATTGGCTACTTTAAACACACACACACACCCGCCCAAGGAAAAAAAAAGGATTAGCTTCAAGATCAAGCAATGATCATTGTATTAATTGTTACATCCACCAGCCAGAACCCTAACTGCGATACCGGAGTGTAAGGGTGTCAATACGGTACTGAAACCGTTTAATCATACCGTACTGTTTAAAACCGCACCGTACCATACCGATTCCAATTCGGTACGGTATGTACCGCAACCGTTTTCTGGAATTTAGTACGGTACGATTTTTGTTTCAGACGGTATACCGTTGGTACATACCATATACCGTATACCATACCGAATTACCGAATTCCATTTTTAAGGTTAGTTTTGTTATTTTACTTTAACCTTTAAACCCTAATAGGTGAATAACCAAGGTGCTAAAGGACTATAGTTGTAATAGATGGTTCTTCCATTTTTGTAGATCTTAACCAGTTAGTCTCTAAACAACTTGTGCTAATTTGGGATTGTATTTCTATTATTTTTGTCCCCACCAAAAAGGTTGCCTACTTGCCTAATAACCATTAACCTCCTAGCAGCAAGAGCCAAGAAAGTATAGCTTTTCATTTGTATTTGCAATTTTCCAAGCATTTCATGAAATTTACATGGGTGTTTCATTATATTGGAAGCCTAAAAAATGTTGTCTTGTATTGGAGAGAACAGACAAACATGTAGGCAAGTTTGAATTCCAGAATAGCTAATGTTGTCTCCATTTTTTTGTCTCATCCATGTCCTTTAGGCTATCTTAAGGGTATGTTTCCCCTGGCTGTTATTTGGCTTAATCAATCACTTTTCTTTTTCATCTATTGGGTGCCCTTCTAAATTAAGGTTCATTAGCAAAGTGATATGATTTTATACCAAATTCATATTGTACCATATACTGGAACCGTTCCGTTTTTTCATACCGATTTCATATCGAAACCGTACCGAACCGTTTTTAAAATACCGTTTTCATACCGTACCGAATTTATATGGTATGGTACGGTTATGGTTGGACATTTAAAATGCGGTACAGTACCGGACCATTCCAAATTACCGATACCGTACCGTATTGACACCGTTACCCGAGTGTATGTTCCACATCCCCAAAGATCAATTCATGACAATCATCCTCCCACATTCACAATAATATAATTAAGAAAAAAACTAAATCAATATATAAATATTATTAAGAAAATAATCAACGAATGATTCTCAGAAAGATTACAATATCAAATCAGAGGGTGGAAAAATATGATACGAAAAGATAATCAAAGTATAGAGTATAGCGGGAAAATCACTCTATAACACAAATGCGGAAGAGTAGATCAAAACTCTAAGGTAGATCTAAAGTATAAACTATTACAACCAAAACAACTAAGAATAAGAATAAGATTTAATCTAAACTCAAAGACTTCAATATCTCAATGCTGGTGCACTAGCTGCAAAGCATGACTAATCTTGGTATGCTCCACCGTCACACTGGAAGTCTTCACCATTATAGTCATAATAGCCAGTATCTTGCAATCCATACAAGTCATCTGTCGCGGTCTTGTCTTCCTAGTTCTCGAAGTCATCAATACCTGTAATAAGATCTAACAAATGTTGTCCCCAAAGGGGGTGAGTTCAAAAGAACTTAGCAAGTAGTTCATTTGCAAATAACACTTACAATGATTCAAAGTAGTGAGTATGTAATATGATATGAAACATGATGTGAGTATGCTACTAACTCTATATATGCTAGTCTCTAGTGGCAGACATGCTTTAAGATAAAATATCATACTCCTCTGGGTAGTCTAGTCAATCTTGTCACATCCACCCAACTGGTACCCTATCTAGCATACCCAAGTGTGTGATCCACAGCCCCAAAGATCAGTTCGAGGAAATCAACTTCCCACATTTACAATAATACAATCAAGAACATGACTAAATCAATGTTTAAATATTATAAATGAATACTCATGGAAAGCTATAAAGAAAGATTACAATTCAATCAGAGTGCGGAAATAAGATACCAATAGAATAAATCAATTATAGGGTATGGCGGAAAATACTCTATATTAGCAGCGGAAATGTAGATCAAAACTGAATTCAGATTACAACTATTTCAAAAGTACTAGAAAAGAAATAAACCAATATCTAAACTAATTTCTCTTCAAACTTAATTAGAACCGTTCTAAAAGTATAAGTCTATATGTCCAAGTGCCGTTGTACTAGCACTAGAGTACAACTAATCCTGATACACTCCACGGTCACCTTGGTTGTGAAACCCAACCCTAACCTAACCCTGACCTTGACCCGGTAACCCGGTTGTTTTTAGGTCCGAAGACCCGGAGTAAAGAAAGAAGCCAACTATGGGCCATCTCAGTAGAAGACATGGTGTTTGACTCTGAACCCATGGATGTTGTTGATGGAGTTCCATACTTGGATGTCTGTGTAGATTTGGAAAGGAAGCTGCAGTTGTCTGAAGATGAGATTAGTTGAAGGACTTGGAGTATTATCTGACTTGGTTTGAAGGTAATTCTTCACACTTGACTTGTTACTTGATGGGTATGCAAAAGCCCATAAGGTTTAATGCCCATTTGATCCTCCAAATCCCTGATTATTCCTTATTGTCTGCCTTGGTCGACTGACTGGTCGAGTGGGCCACTCGACCAAGCACTCGACCAAAGGAAGGTGAAATCCGAGAAATTGAAATTTTAGGGTTTTTCACTCTTATTTAAACCCTACTTCGTATTTCCTTGTTACGGCTGCCTCCTAAACACTTTGTGAACGTGAGAACACCTCTCCGAAACTCTCTCTGGTGATTTCGAAGATTCCTCTGCAGATCTGAAGCCTCTCTTCATTGTTCTTACAATTCAAGGTTAGTATCTCTTCTGAATTATTAATTTTCTTTTCTTGATCTTGTTCTTGATTGAGATCAGGAAGTTGATGCTGCATCCTTGCAACCATCCCTTCGTGATCTCCTTCGTTTCTTTCAGATCTATGATCATCATCATGATCTCAACCCTAGCCGAAGATTTTCTTGAAACCCTAACCCTTGCTGGAGTTCTGGAAACTCTTGTTAACCTCCCATGCGAGGGAAACCTCATGGGTAATATTTCTAGTAACCTAAATTAGTTTTCCTATGATTTTCTTATTGCCTTTGGCCAATTATTTAATTTCTTTCATTCTGTGATCTCAACCTTTTTATGGGAACCATAAGGTTGAAACCCTAAATTCTTGGGTTAGATCAAGAACCCAAATTTTCCCCATGACTTGATGTTTTTATCTTCCTATATGATCCTAATATACCTTAGGAAGTTCCCCTTCGAATTTCGGATCATTCCGACTTCAAACAAAGAAGTTATGGCCAAAGCAATCAGAGACAATTCCGTACTGACTTGCTTGGTCGACTGTTTGGTCGACTGGGCCAGTCTACCAAGCACTCGACCAAAGGAGTCAGTAGCTTCGTTTTTCGCCCGAATTGATTCGTTTGCTCTCTGATCTTTTAGGCATCTTTCCTAATGTTGTATCTATGATTGTTAGGAGTCTATTTGCTAAGTTTGGAGTTGCTCTCTTTGATCTTTGGATCATCTTCTTCGATAATCAGGTAAGGACAGTTAATTCCTTAACTACATAGATTACTTGTTCTCTGGTTTCTACCTTATGAAACTATGAGATTACTTACTGTTATTATAATTTAATTCTGATCTCTTACTGTGAGATCAGTAGCACTTGTTTATATTATCTTTTTCATTTTTCATGTTATATGAATTACCTATTATTGCCTAATCTAATTTTGCTTTTACATTCTCTTGTATATGATGAATTGTTGGTTGTATATGTTATGACTGATCTGAGAATGTGTTTGCTTAAGTTTGGTTTGGGATTGGGAAGTTGTCCTTTTGACACTTCTGTCCTTGGACATCGGAGGGAATAGTATGGGATGTTCTCCGAAGATGACCATCAACGCTTTCCCGAATCAATGGATGTCATACCTAGGGCTGTCTAGCAGTGTTTGGCTAGGATATACCCCTGTTATATCAGACCCGAATCGGAAGGGTATTGAGACCGAACGACCCGTGGTAGCAATGGGGATTCGTGGGCGCTCAAGACCGGTGAAAAGATCCGTGAGAGGACATGGATCACATTGTGGATACTCGAAAGAGGCCATTTATTGGAGGGTTGCATATGGCTAGACTGGGCTCATGGGCGCTCAAGACCGGTGAAATGATCCGTGAGGGGACATGAGAGCTTCCCGTTTACCATATGTGGATAACCAATAGGGTTGATGAATCCGTAGTCAGGGACTATTAGGACTCTAGTGGAAAGGATACCGAAAAGGATCGTCAGGGACGAGGAATGGAAGTATCTGGACCTGAGTTGATGTAACTGAGTAGATGACTTGCATTGGGCTAGGCTTTTCCTTGACATGCGCCAGTACTTATGCCAAATGGTTGTGAGAGAGTGTGTTGACTTAACCCCCTGCCATGGTTTGTCCTGAGGGATGAAGGACCCATTACCAACCGGCTGCTCAAGACCGGTGAAATGATCCGTGAGAGAATCCAAGATATCTTAAATGGTTGAGGATGTGAGCGGACCTTCCCAAAGAAGTACGGTGCTATGACTTAAAGCATGTCTACCATAGAGACCAAGCATACATAGAGTTAGATGCATACATTCATTACTTGTTTCATACTGCATTGCATCATGTTATGTTTTGCCACATGTTATCTATGATGTTATGGATTAACTTGCCTTACTGAGTTTCTTCGAAACTCATTCCTTTTGTACATTTTCTTGTTAGATTATCATGCAGGTACAGAGTATTATGACGAGCAAGATACAAATGGGCACAAGCTGATGAAGCGTATTACACGCAAGGTGCTGGCTACGATCAAGCTTACTCTGATGATCCCTCGGCGGATCAAGCTGCGTACTACTTTTGAGAACGGCATAGAGTTAGAACGGATTCATTGGATTGATGAAGTTCATACTTATGAAGACGTTATCTATAAACTTGAAGACGCTTAATCTTAGTTTATTTCTTAGTACATTTGTTTCAGTTGTAATCCCTTTTGATTTTCATACTACGTTCCGCTATTTTGGTAAAGTGAGTTTCCGCCTCACTTTACTCCTTTTTGATATCATTGGATATCTGGTATCTTTCCGCACTCTGATTATACTGATTGTCATTTCTTGTTTTGAACCTTGTTTATAATATTAAAACTTGATTTATTTCCTGTTTATGATTATGTTATTGTATATGTGGGAGGATGATTTCCTCGATACTTGATCTTCGGGGCTGTGGATCACACTCCCGGGTATGCCAGTTAGGGTACCGGCTGGGGGGATGTGACAAGAGGACATGGATCACATTGTGGATACTCGAAAGAGGCCATTTATTGGAGGGTTGCATATGGCTAGACTTGGGCTCATGGGTGCTCAAGACCGGTGAAATGATCCGTGAGGGGACATGAGAGCTTCCCGTTTACCATATGTGGATAACCAATAGGGTTGATGAGTCCGTAGTCAGGGACTATTAGGACTCTAGTGGAAAGGATACCAGAAAGGATCGTCAGGGACGAGGAATGGAAGTATCTGGACCTGAGTTGATGTAACTGAGTAGATGACTTGTATTGGGCTAGGCTTTTCCCTGACATGCGCCAGTACTTATGCCAAATGGTTGTGAGAGAGTGTGTTGACTTAACCCCCTACCATGGTTTGTCCCGAGGGCCATTACCAACCGGTTGCCCAAGATACCTTAAATGGGTGAGGGAATCCAAGATATCTTAAATGGTTGAGGGTGTGAGTAGACCTTCCCAAAGAAGTACGGTGCTATGACTTAAAGCATGTCTACCATAGAGACCAGCATACATAGAGTTAGATGCATACATTCATTACTTGTTTCATACTGCATTGCATCATGTTATGTTTTGCCACATGTTATCTATGATGTTATGGATTAACTTGCCTTACTGAGTTTCTTCGAAACTCATTCCTTTTTGTACATTTTCTTGTTAGATTATCATGCAGGTACAGAGTATTATGACGAGCAGTACAGCGAAGCACAAGCTGATGAAGCGTCTTACACGCAAGGTGCTGGCAACGATCAAGCTTACTCTGATGATCCCTCGGCGGATCAAGCTGCGTACTACTTTTGAGAATGGCATAGAGTTAGAATGGATTCATTGGATTGATGAAGTTCATACTTATGAAGACGTTATCTATAAACTTGAATACGCTTGATCTTAGTTTATTTCTTAGTACATTTGTTTCAGTTGTAATCCCTTTTGATTTTCATACTACGTTCCGCTATTTTTGGTAAAGTGAGTTTCCGCCTCACTTTACTCCTTTTTGATATCATTGGATATTTGGTATCTTTCCGCACTCGATTATACTTGATTGTTCATTTCTTGTTTTGAACCTTGTTTATAATATTAAAACTTGATTTATTTCCTGTTTATGATTATGTTATTGTATATGTGGGAGGATGATTTCCTCGATACTTGATCTTCAGGGCTGTGGATCACACTCCCGGGTATTCCAGTTAGGGTACCGGCTGGGGGGATGTGACATTGGTAGTCTTCATAGTCGTAGTCATAACCGCTAGCACTTTAGGTATAGTATGAGTCATTCGGGGCAATCTCATATGCTTGTCCTTCATAGTCTTCGGCACCTGTATAAAGATCTAATAACATTGTTCCAAAAAGGATGAGTTCAAAAGAACTCAACAAAGCAGTTTATTCCACAATAACACATAAGACATGATAGCAAAACATATAAGATGCAATATGATATGAGGCAGTGATGCAATAAGTATGCTTGTAACTCTATGTATACTGGTCTCTAGTGGTAGACATGCTTTAAGTCATAGCACCATACTCCTCTTAGTAGGTCTCAAATCACTCTCCCTCAACCATCTTGGTATCTTGGGTTCTCCGGTGGTAATTGGGTCCTGCATCCCTCTCGGACATTCCATAGCTGGGGTTTAGGTCACCTCTCTCTCCAATCACCATTGGTCTGAGTATTGGCTTATATTAGGGTAAATCTTAGCCCAATGCAAGTCACCTACTTGGTTATATCAAGTCAGGGTTAGATACTTCCATTCCTCACCTCTCGCGATCCTTTCTATTATCCTTCCTACTAGAGTCATCGTATCCTATGGCTACAACCAACTCGAACTATGGACTCATTAACCCTATTGGTTATCCACAAATAGTAAACGGGAAGCTCTCATGTCCTCTCACGGGTTGGTTACTGGTCTTAAGCGCCCATGAGCCCAAGTCTACTAATGCAACCCTACCAATGAATGGCCCCTACTGTCACATCCCGCCCTAAATCCACAAAAGGGGGTACCCTATCTGGATTACCCGAGGAGTGAATCACGGTCCCGCCGATCAAGTTTAGGAACGATTATAGCCACTTAGCACAATAATATAATCCAAAGCAAGAATAATTCCTTGTATTCAAATAGTTTAATAATAAAAGTCTAGAAAAGATCTCAGAAGGGTTTTACAAATAATATCAGAGTGCGGAAATGATACAACTAGGACAAATTGTCAAAGTGTGAAAAGGAGGGGAAAACCCGTCCTATAATAATAGCGGAAGGTAGATCGACTAAAATTAAGGGTTACAACCGATTCCCAACATGACAAGGGAATAGACTAAACTACAGTCTCAACAAATTAACTAAAAGGTTAAAAAGAAAACGGGATAATATCCCAACACTAGCACACAAGTGCAAAGGCCAAACTGCTCCAGATAAGTCCTAATCTCGGACTACTAGTCTTTATCAACTTGTACACCGTGACCAGTGGGGTACGGGTCATCAACTTGGTCTTCAGAGTGTTGACCATCATAGTCAACAGTGGTGGTACATGCAGTAGAGTCTAACAAAAATGTTGCAAAAAGGAGTGAGTTCAAAAGAAATCAGCAAGGCAGGTTATTCCACAATAACATAGATACATGATACAAAAAATAGCATGATGCAATATGATATGAAACACATGATGCAATTATGATTCTAACTCTATGTATGCTAGTCTCTATGGTAGACATGCTTTAAGTCATAGCACCATACTTCTTTGGATTGTCAGTCACTCCCCCCTCAATCATATAAGATTTCTTGGGTCTGCCAGGGAAATCAGGTAAAGTCATCTCAAAAACCATGGTAGGGGAATCGGTCACCACTCTCTCACATCACCGTTTGGTATAAGTATTGGCGCATGTCAAAGAAAAGCCTAGCCGAATGCAAGTCATCTACTCAGTCATATCAAGTCAGATCCAGATACGTCCATTCCTCGCCCCCGGCGATCCCTTCCGGTATCCTTCACACTAGAGTCAGCGAAATCCCAGATTACGGACTCATCAACCCTATTGGTCATCCACAAATAGTAAACGGGAAGCTCTCACGTCCTCTCACGGATTGGTTACCGGTCTTGAGCGCCAGTAAGCCCAAGTGTAGCTATTTGCAACCCTACCAATAAATGGCCCCTTTCGGGTATCCATAGCATGGTTTATGTCCCCTACTGGATTGGTTACCGGCCTAGAGCGCCCATCAAACCATACACTACCACGAGTCGTTCGGTCTCAATGCCCTTCCGATTAGGGTCTGATACGACAGGGACATCCTAGCCATACATCTAGACAAGTCCTATATATGTCATCCAATAATTCGGGAAAGCATCGATGGGCATCTTCGGAGAACATCCCATACTATTCCCTCCGATGTCCAAGGACAGAAATGTCAATAGGACATTCCCCAATCCCAAATCATACCTATTCAATCACATTCTCAATTCCATCATATCATACATAAATGACATTTCATCGTATAGAAAGATACATACCATAACATGATCAGTTACATATGAATTTATTAAGAATACATAATCATGATAACAAAAGAATATGTAAACATGGCACTACTATACTTGAAGTACTTATAACAGTCATATACTGTAGGAAATACGATAAAGAAGGTAAATCTACTAAGTCTCTAACATAGAAGCAAGAATCACATAATCTATGTAGTTATGGTAACAACCGTCCTTACCTTAAGTCGCGATGATGGTAATCCAACAATCTTAATAGAATGATCCAAAGATGGTAATAAGACCCTAGACAAACATAAATGAAAGGTTAGAAAAGAAATCGGGAAAATCGGAGGTCGAACGGGTCAAAACGGAGCAAGGTTGCTGTCAGCAACAAGTTTGGTCGATGGTCCTTGGTCGATGGCATAGACCAAAGAGGATCAACCAAAATTGTCTTCGGGGCTGCATAATGGGTTTTGGGGATTTTGGTCCGAAATGGGTCTTCCGGGGCTCGGATCGATCTGAAACTTGGAGGGATGATTCATAACAATGTAAGAACACTACCTAGCAAGTATTATCACAATTCAATGGTCCAAATGAAAACCCCCAAATTGAGGTCCTATGTTCTAAAGACAAGAATCCTAGCATTCATGAGAAATTGATGTAATTGAAAGGGAAGCTAGAGAATTAGTTGGGGAATAGGTTAGGAACAGTAGCAGGAGACTATGTAGCAAGAATTAACATGATCCAATGGTCAAGTTGAAAACCCCCAATTTGAAGCCTTAGGTTCAAACTTGCAAGAATCATGTTCTTCAATGAAATCGATTGCAATTGCAAGAGAACTTAGGAATTTAATCAATAGAATGATGACAATAGAATATAGACAATTACTAACATAACAATCAGACCTAATTGAAAGAGGAAATCAGATTAAGAGATGAATTCATGTTGTAAAGAAGATAAAAATCAAAATAAGAAAGCAAGAACATCATGTATGAGAATCATAGCATGGAAAGGGTGAAGAGAGGTTTAATCAAAGCAAAAGAGCTTGTAGAAGAGGTGGTTGCAAGGTTGCAACACCTTCTTCACGAACTCAGTAGCAAGAACAATATGAGGTAGAAGTAGATTAGAGAGAGAGTGAGAGATTACATACCTTGGAGAAGAGATTAGAGAAGAGAGACAATGATTCTTGTAGAAGATCATCACCCAAGCCAAGGAGGAGCCTAAGAGGAGCTTTCCCACGTTCTCAGATGTTGAAATGAGTGAAATATGGTTCTAGGTTCGAGGTTTCACTTAAATAGATGAAGGAATATCCAGAAAGCATCTTTTTCTCGAATCTGGGTAACTTTGGTCGATGGTCCTTGGTTGATGGCATCGACCAAAACAGTAACCAGGTTTCAGCAGAAAATCCAGAAATAGTTCAACAACTTCGAACAGGGATTCGGAGGACTATACAGGGTCAAATTGAGTGAGGTTTTCTCCTACAAGTCAATCAAGAAGTCTATTTTTCATAAATACATTTGGATCAAGCATGGGATATCATTAGGTTCACCAACTAAGCTCACCTTCTTTGATGCGCAAGCAGGATTTGCCAGACATAGTTCAGCAACTTCGGACATGGATTTGGGGGGCTATATGGGGTCAAATTGAGTGGGGTTTTCTCCGACAAGTCCATCAAGAAGTATAGTTTTCAGAAATACCTTTGGATCAAGCATGGGAGATCATTTGGTATTTCAACTAATTCACCCCTCTTCGGTGCGCCGATTCAAAGCTAACACTGACAATGCTCTCAAGTGAGGGGCATCATCGTCAATGTCCAAGGGCTTGGGCTCCGACACCAAATCAACAACCAAAAGGGTCCACAAGTATCATTTTCCCCCACTTCAGGTCTTCAGACCTACAAACATAACAGATTCCGGGCCGGGTAAAGGTTAGGAGAAGGCCAGACATTACAGGTCTACCCTAAGGGAAAGGTCTGGCATGACTCCTTAAGGCTTTCAAAGATAATAACACTGAAATAAAGGTCCAACTTTAAGGTCTAATATCAAACAAGTCTTTTTTTATCCCAAAACAAATAGGGTGTTGATAACTCTATGAAATAGAGTTAAGATTTATAACTTTTATACTTGAGATGGCTTGATTTAGGAGTATTTTGTCTTTGTTTTAGTGATAGCATTCATTAGGTGTTGTCTTATTTAGTCTTAACATGTTGCATTTTGTTTAGTTCATTTTTGTCACCATTGCATGAATTTCCCTTCTTTTTATGGATGAATTTGACTGTTTCTCTTTCTCTTGAACATGTAGGTGAAGATTCATAATAGAAGAACATGTCCTCTAACTTTGTTGTAGAGTTGTTGCTGCATTGCTACAACAACGGACAACGGAGCAGAATATTCTCAGATCCAATTCAAATGGAATTGACCAAAAAGGGCTAACTTAAGTGGACTAAATTCTTGTAAATACATGATGGTTTTCAGCCCTTGATCTCAAGAGGAAAGTTCTAATCCTATGGCCAGAATCTAACCTAATGATTGAAGACATTTATGGAAGAAAGAGAAGAGAGGCAAGGAGAAAAAGAGGGGAGATAATTCGACCAAGGTTGGGAAGAGAGACTTGGCTGAGAGGAGGGAAGATAGAACCAAAGCTAGAGCTCTTGTGGAAGCAAGGAGCTGCTGGAGTTGCTGATTTGCTGGAGAAGAAAGCTGGAGCTCATGTGGAAGCATTGAAGCCTTAGTTTCTTCTTGTTTTTATAACTCTATCTTCTTACTTTCTAGTCTCATGTCAACTATACTTGGTTTTATGCATTTGAATTCTGTTATGGGCTAAATCTTAGCTGTGTTGGGATGATAGTAGTACCTAAACCTGAATTTTGATATGTAACTAATCATGTGTTCTTTAGTTTTATTGCAATCCACTTTATTGTTAATGAATTCAGCATGTTATATTGACTAATTTCAGTTCTTGAATGATCTTTCTTGAATGAATGTTATGATTTCATTAATTGGAAAATTAATGAAGTCTAGGTGTTTGTTGAATTGTGTGAGTTAGCATCATCTTTAATTAGGTTGTGTTAATTAGTAGGTTGGGTAGGAATACCCAATTACCTCACATTACCATTGATTGGATTGGGTTCAAATTGCCTTCTTAATTCAATTCTTCATAGGAATATGCAGATGTTGATTTAGGATGCTAGCTTATGTGTATTGGAAAATACCATATTGCCATTCATTCCAAGTTCTTGATTTATCTTGGGGTTGTAGTATTGCTTTAGTATTTGTGTTATAAAATTCAGGGGAAGGGAAACTTGATTCCTAACACACTTGTCACTCAATTAAGTTTCTTCCATTGCTCAAATCTACATTTTAGTTCCTTAGTTTTCTTTACCTGTCATTTGGTTAATTAGTTAGACAAACACCAATCAACCTTGTTAATTTCATTTAAATCAATTTTATTTTTACATTGAAAGTTAAGGATATAATTCTCCGTGGGATCGATACTTTACTTATCATTTATTACTTGATTGCGATACGTATACTTGCGTGATATCTTGAGATACAAGCAACAGGTGTCCTGGCTAGGTTTGGGTTGGATGTCACACCTACAATGTGATTCATGTCCTCTCACAAGTTGGTTACTGGTCTTGAGCACCCACAAATCCCCATTGCTGCCATGGGTCACTCGATCTCAATTCCCTTCCGAATCGGGTTTGATATAACAAGGTAATCATAGCCAAACACTGGTATACAAGCCCTAGGTATGTCAACCAGTAATCAAGAAAAGAGTCAAGGGGCACCATAGGAAAGCATCCCATACCACTTCCACTGATGTCCAAAGACAAAAATGTCAAAAGGACACTCCCCATTCCCCAATTACAACTTAGCAAACACATTCCAAATCAGTCATTCATAAGCACAACTGATAAACCATTCATGAGAGAATAACCAATCATTCATAATCAAAATAAAAAGTGAATCACATGATTACAGTTCTACTGTAGTTACAGTAACTACAGCAGTAATGTAACCATAAATAAGTCATAAAAGCAGTAGTATGATCATGAAATTCGAATCAAATATAAGCAATCATGTATTTTAGGTTATTTGAGAACAAACGTCTTTAACTTAGTTAATCTCGAAAAACTCCTGAGAAAAGGATGAGGATAGGTCCAAAGTTACCAAATAAACCCTAAACAAGCATAGGTTAAGCATTAGGAACAAACCCTCGAAGATTGGAAGTGAAACCCACCAAAACATAGTCACCTTGTTGTCACTAGCTCTGTTGGTCGGTTGGGCTTGGTGGGTTAGGTGATCGACCAAGCCAGTTCTGTACGGACATAATCCCTAACTTGTTATCCAAAACTCAACTTTCGGGATTCGAAACACACTGCAATTTTAAGGGAAACTCTAGAATAGTAAACTAAGATTATCTAGCATAGATTAGGCATCAACAATGGTCATTAGAGTAGAATTATAATTTAGTCAAAAACTAGGTTTTTCCGAAATCAATTTGTGAATTCTACGGAAAGGCTAGAGAGAATGAGAATTCACTCTAGGAAGAAAAGAACAGTAGATCATAGATAGCAATAATCATAGGAATGAATTTAGCATGCTTTAGAAATCAAAAACTTAGAATGGATATTCAATCATGAAGGTCACACTTGATTTTCTTTCGAAATCATCATGTGAAGATTCACAGAGTGTATGGAGATCCACTCTAGAACTACAGAGATTGGAGGATCATTCATGGGAATGATAATAGATCATCCTCTTAATCACAGAGAATAGAAGAATTCAATAGGAGAGTAGATTTAGTGAGAGTAGGAGTGAATACCAACCTTAAGGAAGAAGATTCACCGAAAAACTTTGAGAGTTTGTTGAAGATCTTCCAAAACTCCAATGTGAGTGCATGAGAGAGGCTTCCCACATTCTCTAGAGGCTTAGGAACATAATGGGGGCAGTTTACCACGAAGTTAGAATATATAGAGCATCAAAACCCTAAAAATTCAAATATTTACCAAACAGTCCCTTCATTGTTGGTCGGTCATGGTTGGTTGGTCAAGTGATCGACCAACACTGACAGTAAGGGCCAAAAATCAGGTTTTCTAACTCCAAACGTCAAAATTCCAAAGGGGCTTCTCCCAACTCAATCAAGAGACTTACGTAGCATTGAGGGACCTTCCAAAATATGTCAAACTAGGTCTCAAGTCCATCAACAAGCTCTTCATAAAAAATTTGCAGTTTCTTCTCCAAATCAGGTAAGGTTTCCATATAGGGAACTCCATCATCAATCTCCACAAGGTCAAACACATGTCTTCCACTGAGATGGCCCACAATTGTCTTCTACCTTCACTTCGGGTCTTTGGACCTACAAACAAATGGATTTTCGGGTTAGGGTTTGGGCTGAATTTCACAAATCTTCCCTCAACCATCCCGGTATCTTGAGTTCTCCGCAGTAATCAAGGTCAAGGCATCCCTCTCGAACATTCAATGGCTGGGGTTTAGGTCAACATTATCACTCACCACCGTTGGTATGAGTATTTGTGCATGTTAGGGTTAAACCTAACCCAATGCAAGTCATCTACTGAGTCATATCAACTTAGGGCCGAATACTTCCCTTATGTGCACTAGATAGTCCGTTCCGATATCATAACCTCTCTTCCGTGCCTAAGTTGTCCGTTCCAGTACCTTTCCCCCTAGTGTCATTGTATCCTTTCACTCCGATCAACTCAGACTACGGACTCTTAACCCTGTTGGTCATCCACACATAATAAACGGGATGCTCTCATGTCCTCTCACGTGTTGGTTACTGGTCTTGAGCGCCCATGAGCCCAAGTCTATTAAGTGCGACCCTACCAATGAATGGCCCCTCACAATGTGATATGTGTTCTCTCATGGATAGGTTACCGATCTTGAGCGCCCACAAATCCCCATTGCTGCCACAGGTCACTCGGTCTAAATTCCCCTCCGATAGGGTTTGATATAACAGGGTTTTCCTAGCCAAACACTACTAGACATGCCCTAAGTATGTTAACCAATGATCAGGGAAAGCGCCAAGGGGCACCATAGGAAAGCATCCCATACCACCCCACTAGTGTCCAAAAGACAAAAAGGCCAAAAGGGCATTCCCCATTCCCCGATCACAACTTAGGCAATCACATCGCAATCCAATCAATCATTGTCACATCCACCCAGTCGGTACCCTATCTGGATTACCCGAGGGAGTGATTCACGGTCCCGCCGATCAAGTTTAGGAATGATCATAGCCACTTAGCACAATAATATAATCAAAAGCAAGAACAAATTAAAAATTTCAAGTAACTTAATAATAAAAGTCAAGGAAATGATCTCAGAAGGATCACAAAGAACATTAGAGTGCGGAAATGATACAAATAGGATAATTAGTCAAAGTGTGAAAAGAAGGGGGAACCCATCCTATAATAATAGCGGAAGGTAGATCGACTAAAAATAAGGGTTACAACCGGTTCCCAAAGTGACAAGGGAACAAACTAAACTACGGTCTCAACGAATCAAATAAAAGGTTAAAAAGAGAATGAGACGATATCCCATCCCTAGCACACAAGTGCAAAACCGAACTGCTCCAGATAAGTCTCAACCTCAGACTGTTAGTCTTCATCAACGTGTTCACCATAACTAGTGTGGTATGAGTCACCAACTTGGTCTTCAAAGTGTTGACCATCATAGTCAACAGTAGTAGTACCTGCAGATAAGTCTAACAAAAGATGTTGCAAAAAGGAGTGAGTTCAAAAGAACTCAGTAAGGCAGTTATTCCATAATAGCACAGATACATGATACAAAGCATAGCATGATGCAATATGATATGAAACACATGATGCAATATGATTCTAACTTATTGTATGCTAGTCTCTATGGTAGACATGCTTTAAGTCATAGCACCATACTTCTTTGGGTAGGTCCGCTCACACCCTCAACCATTTAAGATATCTTGGGCAGCCGATTGGTAATGGGTCCTGCATCCCTGTGAAATCCAGCCCAAAACCTAAATTAGACACCCTATTTGTTTTGGATGAAGAAGAACTTGTTTGATGTTTGACCTTGAAGTTGGACCTTGAGTATGGTGTTGATATGTTTAGAAGGTCCTAGGAAGTCAAGTCGGACCTCTCCCTTAGTGTAGATCTAAAGGCCCGAAGAGAAGTGAAAGTCAACTATGGGCCATAGCAGTAGAAGACATGGTGTTCGACTCCGAACCCATGGAGTTAGACAGTGATGCCCCATACTTGAAGACCTTGGCTGATTTAGAAAAGAGACTACGCCTTGATGAAGAGAAGATTGGTTGATGACCTTAGAGCTTGGTTAGATATGATTAGAAGCCATTCTTACATGCTAGGTAAGTTGTAGTTTATGTGTTTAAAGTTTCGTTTGATTCCAAGTAGTGGAAGGCCCTCAAATCCCTGTTTCCGGCTAAGTTGATAGCCTGGGTCGACTGCCTGGGTCGACGGGGTCAGTCTACCCAGCCAATCAACCCAAGGATGTTGAACTCGAGCAGAATCTTCTAAATAGGGTTATATTGCAATATATACCATAGGACTTCGTATTTTTAGTATCCCTAGCCTCCAAAACACCTAGAGAACGAAGGGAACTCATCTCCAAGCCTCCATTGGTGTGAAAGAAGATCTACACTCAACTCTCAAGCTTTCTCTCTCTTGTTCTTCAATCAAAGGTTAGTAATCTTACTTCTATGTTATTGATTTATTCTTTCCATGATCTTTCTCTTCTTTAATCTGAGATTATGAAGAAGATGTTGCATCTTTGCAATTGTATCTCCTACAATCTCCATTCATTCTCATACTATGATCATCATAATCAATTCTTACCATGATTCTTATCTTTTCTACATGCATCTATGATCATATTCTTATTTCGATTTCTTCTAGCATTATAGATGTATTCTTATGATTATTCATACCTCTGATTTACTGTATTCATATACTAGAATGAGATCTCATCATCTCTACTTCATCTCTTTCATTCATAGCATGTTTTCAATGAAAACTATGATATTTACCAAATTAGAAAGTATGATTCTAAATTAGTAAGTATTGATTTTGATCAGTGTATGATGTCTAAACTATGCTTTTTAGTCTTAGATTATTGTTTTAGAGATTCCCTCCAAGTTTCGTAGCATTCCAGATTGTGTAGGATAGGTTTTTGGATCAAAAATCAGATTTTTGACCCGTACTGTTCATTGGGTCAACTTGTCACATCCACCCAGCCGGTACCCTACCTGGCATACCCGAGTGTGTGATCCACAGCCCCGAATATCAAGTATCAAGGTAATAAACCTCCCACATAGACAATAACATAATCATGAACATAAATAATCAATGTGCAAAGTATCACTGAGAGATCCAAATAAGGAAGGAATAAATCATATATCATCAGAGTACGAAAGACAATCAAAATGTCAAAATTATAAAGTAAAGTGAGGCGGAAATCTCACTCTACTAATAGCGGAAAAGTAGTTCCAAAAAGAAAAGAAAAGGAATGAAAACTAATCCCAGTAGCAAGTACAATAAGTAACTAAATTGTTCTCAATCTTATAGACGACATCTCTATAAGTATAAATCTCAAAAATGGCATAAGGACACTTCCACTCTATGGTCAAACTAAGCATCGTACGTAGCATAACCACCAGCGGAATCTTCAGTGTAATTGTCGTAACCGTAATCACCTTCTTGGAGATATGTCTCTTCTCCTTGCACTTCTTCATACGAGCAGTCATGATACTCAGAACCTGTAGAGAAATCTAACAATACATAGCACAAAAGGAATGAGTTTCAAAAGAAACCCAGTAAGGCAGTTAATCCATAATAACATAAATAGCAGGATTTCAAAGCAAAGTAAGATTCAATGTGTTATGAAACATATGATGCATTATGATTCTAACTCTATGTATGCTGGTCTCTATTGGCAGACATGCTTTAAGTCATAGCACCATACTTCTTTGGGAAGGTCTTAATCACTCATCATCAGTTGGTAATGGGTCCGGCAGCCCTTGGGACATTCCATGGCTGGGGTTTAGGTCATCGCTCTCTCACATCACCATTGGTCTAAAGACTGGCGCATGTCAGGGTCAAAGCCTAGCCAAATGCAAGTCTCCTACTTAGTTACATCATCTTAGATCCAGATACGTCCATTCCTCGCCCCTGGCGATCCTTTCTGATATCCTTCACACTAGAGTCCTCATAATCCCTGACTACAGACTCATCAACCCTATTGGTTATCCACTTATGGTAAACGGGAAGCTCTCACGTTCCCTCACGGGTTGGTTACTGGTCTTGAGCGCCCGTGAGCCCAAGTCTATCCATATGCAACCCCACCAATAAATGGCCCCCACAATGTGATTCCTGTCCCTCACGGGTTGGTTACCGGTCTTGAGCGCCCATGAATCCCCATTGCTACCACGGGTCGTTCGGTCTCAATACCCCTCCGATTAGGGTCTGACATAACGGGACAACCTAGCCAAACACTACTAGACAACCCTAGATATGTCAACCAACAGTTTAGGAAGGTGTCCAAAGGGCATCTCCAAAAACATCCCATAATATTCACTTAGGTGTCCAAGGACAGAAATGTCAAAAGGACACCTCCCCTTTCCAAACCATACCTAATCATTCACAACCATAAATCAATCATATCACATATATAGTAACTTCTTATATGGAAAGAAATCAATAACAATATCCAACTTGTATATAATTGGTAAGTAAATCATACATGAATTAACTATCATAAACAAGTAATGCTACTGTAATCAAAGTAGTTGCATCAGTATTCAGCCAATATATGAATCTATTTATAGAAGTAAATCAAGAGATTCAAATATGGAAACTAAATCATGCAATCTATGTAATTAAGGAAATAACTATCCTTACCTTAATTACTTCGCAAAGGATCTTGGAGATCAAGTAAGATCTTGTCTAAACTTGGAAAGAAAGTCCTAAACAAGTATATATAACATATTAGGAATGATACCTAGAAGGAAAGAGATCAAATCATCCAAAACAGACCAAATATGAGGTTGTTGTCCTCATTGGTCGATTGATTGGTTTACTGCCTCAGTCGACCAAGCAGTCGACCAACTGAGACAGTGGCTTATAAAATCAGAGGTTTCTGATTACAAATCCGAATTTGGTGATTCAAAAGGGCACCAAACAAGAGGAAATATACATGGATAGTATATTGGTATATAGAGGACTTCAAAACCCTAATAATATCAAGTCTTCAAGTTACAAATTTGGAAACAAAAACTTACCATAATTAGATCAATCATGGTTCTTGAAGAAATCATATCAAAATCATGGACAAGAAACTATAGGATGATGGATTACTAATTCAATACAGAATTCATGAAAAGCATGCATAGATCTTCTAGAAAAATAGATCTAAGACTGAAGAACATTGAATCTAAAAAGGAAAGAAAATGAATACATGGTTTCCTTCAAAAGCGAGTGATGATCTTGATGAAGATCATCCACCAAGTTTTAGATCCTTAGGAAAAGAGAGGGAATGAGTAGAGTGATGGTTGCAACAGAGATGCAACATCATCTCTACTGTCCTCAAACAGAAAAGGAAAGAAAAGTAATGGAGAATCAAAGACGAAGCATAAAAGAGGATGATCACATACCTTTTTGTGTAAATGCAAGAGATTTGACGAAGATCCATCAAGAAAATCACCAAGGATGCAGAGGAGATGACTTGAGGAGAGCTCTGGTTCGTTGCAAAGAGTTTGGAGGCACAAAAGACGAATTAGATTCGAAGTTGGGCTTAAATAGAGAAGCCAAGACCTAATTCAACAAAACAGGACCCTTTGGTCGATTGGTTGGTCGACTGGCCCAGTTCGACCAAGCGGACATCAATTCCAAAATAGGGAATTGAAGGCTCAGATCAAATCCAAACTCGAAGGGGTTTTGCACACACACCAAGTGGCTTACCTAGCAGATAGAAATGCCTTCGAACCAAGTCAGAGAGTACTCCAAGTCCATCAACTAATTCCTTCTTCATCAGGGTGCAGTTTCCATAAATGGAACATTGTCATCAACACTCATGGATTCTAAGCCAAACACCAAGTCTTCCACTAATATGGCCCATAGTTGACTTCTTGCCTTACTTCGGGTTGTCGGACCTACAAACAACAGGGTTTCTGGGTCAAGGTTAGGGCTGGGTTTCACACGACTGGTTGGGTCGACTGAGTCAATCAACCCAGCCAATCAACCTGCAGTGACAGTAACTCTGTTTTTGATCCGTTTTGACTCCAATCTTTTGGAATCGCTTCTTATGACCTATACATGTTTTGTCAAGCTTGTTTAGATGATTTTGGACCTGTTCTCTGATCTCTTATTTGAAGACTATAAGTTCGGATTACGAGGTGAGTATTCCAACTCACAATATGCCTGTTTACATGTCTTTATGTATTATGATATGAATGCATGATTTAACTACTGTTGTTTGGTTTCTTTTACATCATGATACTTCTGCAACTACAGTAGCTTGTCCACATTGTGAATTACATATTAGAATTGATTATTGATTATGAGAATGTGATATGGACTATGATGTGGATATGAGTGTGAATATTATATGTTTGGAATCATGATGTGATGTGGGTGCCTAGGTCATAGTTGTGGAATGGGGAATGCCCTATTGGTGTTTCTGTCTTTGGACATCAGTGGAAGTGGTATGGGACGCTTTCCTATGGTGCCCCTTGACTCTTTCCCTAACTATTGGTTGACATACCTAGGATTGGTCTAGCAATGTTTGGCTAGGAATACCCCTGTTATATCATACCCGATTCGGAAGGGTATTGAGATCGAACGACTTGTGGTAGCAATGGGGATTCATGGGCGCTTAATACCGGTAACCAATCCGTGAGGGGACATGAATCACACTGTGGGGGCCATTGATTGGTAGGGTTGCATATGGATAGACTTGGGCTCACGGGCGCTCAAGACCGGTAACCAACCCGTGAGAGGACGTGAGAGCTTCCCGTTTACTATATGTGGATGACCAATAGGGTTGATGAGTCCGTAGTTTGGGACTATGCTGACTCTAGTGAGAAGGATACCGGAAAGGATCGCCCGGGGCGAGGAATGGATGTATCTGGATCTGAGTTGATATGACTAAGTAGAAGACTTGCATTTGGCTAGGCTTTACCCTAACATGCGCTAGTACTTAGACCAAACGATTATGTGAGAGAGTGGTGACCTAAACCCCAAACATGGAATGTACAAGAAGGATGCCTTGACCCAATTATCACCGGCAGACCCAAGATGCCAAGATGGCTGAGGGGGAGTGATTGAGACCTACCCAAAGAAGTATGGTGCTATGACTTAAAGCATGTCTGCCAATAGAGACCAGCATACATACATAGAGTTAGAAGCATATTGCATTTATTGTTTCATATCGTTGCATATATGTTTGCTTGTGAATACATGTGAAGATGCTTATTGTGTTTGGTTTACTTGCTAAGTTCTTTTGAGCTTATCCTTCGGGGGACTTGTTTTTAGATGACAATGCAGGTACGAAAGAGAACCCATGCCCCAGTATGGAGGACCTTTCCATATATGGTACAGCTCCGGATGTCCTTGGACAAGGTAATGAACAACGTGGCGGCCAGTACACAGACTTGGGCTGCATTGATGGCTCCTATCGATGGCAGCCGGCATCGTCTTATTCGTCGATGGGATTGTGCGCTAGATGCTGATCTGAAGCTTCAAGAGCATGACCCTAAAGCGAAGAAGATGAAGACTGAAGAAGAAGAAGAGCCAACTAAAGATGTGGATTAGATTCTCTTGTTTCTTCTAGACTTTTATTTTACTTGTATTAGCGTAGAGCTTGCTTTAGATTTCGATCTACCTTCCGCATATGTTGTGGGGTATATTTTCGCTATACTCTACAGTTGTCTTTTGATTTGGTATCTTGTTATTCCGCACTCTGATATTATTTAGTGATCCTTCTGAGATCCTTTCTTGACTTTTATTAGTAAAATACTTGAATACAATGATTCATTTTTTGCTTTTGATTATGTTATTGTGCTAAATGGATATGATCGTTCCTAAACTTGATCTTTGGGGCTGTGGATCACTTCCCGGGTAATCCAGATAGGGTATAGGCTGGGTGGTTATCTGGCGGGATGTGACAATCCCTCTCGGACATTCCTTGGCTGGGGATTTGGTCACCACTCTCTTACATCACCATTTGGTATAAGTATTGGCGCATGTCACGGTAAAGCGTAGCCCAATGCAAGTCATCTACTCAGTCGTATCAAGTTAGATCCGAATACTTCCATTCCTCCTCAACCATTTAAGATATCTTGGATCCTTTCCGGTATCCTTCACACTAGAGTCAGCGTATTCCCTCTCGGACTACGGACTCATCAACCCTATTGGTCATCCACAAATAGTAGATGGGAAGCTCTCAGGTCCCCTCACGGATCATTTCACTGGTCTTGAGTGCCCGTGAGCCCAATTCTAGCCATTTGCAACCCTACCAATAAATGGCCCCCACAATGTGGTTCATGACCTCTTACGGATCATTTCACTGGTCTTGAGTGCCCACAAATCTCCACTGTTACCACGGGTCGTTCGGTCTCAATACCCTTCCGATTCGGGTCTGACACGACAAGGACATCCTAGCCAACACATCTAGACAAGTCCTATGTATGTCATCCAATAATCCAGGAAAGCGTCGATGGGCATCTTCGGAGAACATCCCATACTATTCCCTCCGATGTCCAAGGACAGAAACATCAATAGGACACTCCCCAATCCCAAATTATACCTAAGCAAGCACATGCTCATTTCCATCATACTATATATCGATGATACATCATCATATTGAGAAATACGTCATAACATCACATGATCAAGTGTATAAGTAAATGACAAGTATAAATAGACGTGATAAATAAAGTAATTAAGCATGGTGCTATTGTCATAACTACAAAAGTCATATGATGTCTAGAATCAACTAATAAATTAAGCCTACTAAGTTGCCAATATCAGTGTAATATTCACATAGTCTATGTCATATGGGTATAACCATCCTTACCTTAAGTCGCGATGATGATAATCCAATAATCTCAAAAGAATGATCCAAAGATGGTATTAAGACCCTAGACAAACATAAATGAAAGATTAGAAAAGAAACCGAAAAAATCGGAGGTCGAATGGGTCAAATTGGACGAGAATATAGTTCAACACCTGCTTGGTTGATGCTCCTTGGTTGATGGGATCGACCAAAGAGCATCGACCAAACAAGCTTCGGGGCTGCAAGGTGGATTTTTGTGATTTGGTCCGAAATCAGTCTTCCGGGGCTCGGATAGATCCGAAACTTGGAGGGATGATTAATAACAGTATAAGAACACTACCCAGCAAGTATTATCATAATCCAATGGCCCAATTGAAAACCCCCAATTTGAAATCCTATGTTCTATATGCTAAACATCAAGTTTCATAATGAAATCAATGCAATTGTAAGGGAAATCAGGGATTCAATCAAGAGAATGATAAGCAATAGATTAGGAATGATTACTAACATATAATCATACCTAGCATACAATAGGAATCAGTTTAGGAGATGAAATCATGTTGCTATGAAGGAATTTCATAAGGAAGACAAGGTTAAGAATCCATATGAGATGCATAGTATTGATAGAATGAATGGGGGTTTATAGGAATCAAAAGAGACACTAGAAGAGGTGGTTGCAAGGTTGCAACACCTTCTTCATAGCCCCAACAACAAGAATAAGATGAGGTAGAAGTAGATTAGAGAGAGAGTGAGAGATTACATACCTTGGAGGAGAGATTAGAGAAGAGAGACAATGATTCTTGTAGAAGATCATCACCCAAGCCAAGGAGGAGCCTAAGAGGAGCCTTCCCACGTTCTCAGGTGTTGAAATGAGTAAAATAGGGTTCTAGGTTTGAGGTTTCACTTAAAAATATGAAAGAATATCCAAAAAGCATCTTTTACTCGAATCTGGGTAGCCTTGGTCGATGCTCCTTGGTTGATGGGATCGACCAAGTAGGATCGACCAAGCACGGTTCAGCAGAAAACTCAGCAATAGTTCAGCAACTTCGGGGATTCGGAGGGCAATACGGGGTCAAATTGAGTGGGGTTTTCTTCTACAAGCCAATCAAGAAGTCTAGTTTCGGGAAATACCTTCGGATCATGCACGGGAGTTCATTAGGTACTTCAACTAGTTCACCCTTCTTTGATGCGCAGATTTCACTAAACATTGACAATGTACTCAAGTAAGGGGCATCATCATCAATGTCCATGGGTTTCGGGTCAAACACCATGTCTTCCATAAAGAGGGCCCACAAGGACTTATTCTTTCACTTCGGGACATTGGACTTACCCTAAGGAAAAGGTCGGACATGACCTCCTAACGCTTTCAGAGACAGCAACATTGAAATTAAGGTCCGACTGCAAGGTTTAACATTAAACAAGTCTTTCTTCACCCAAAAACGAATAGGGTGTCCCGGCTAGGTTTGGGCTGGATTTCACAGTCATAATCATAATGAATAATAATTCACATAAGTAATATCCAATTATTCATATTCATAATGGATAAACAATTCACATGGATAATATCCTACTGTAGTTACAGAGTTACAACAATGATTCAATTATAAACAAGCTCTAAGAAAAGTAGTAAGATCATGCATATCACTTCTAATATAAGTATGAATGTAAACTAGGTTATTTGCAAGCGAACGTCCTTACCTTAACTTGATTCGAAAACTCCGAAGAATAGATTACAGGGTAGTCTTGTGAAATCCAGCCCTAACCTTGACCTAGAAACCCTGTTGTTTGTAGGTTCGAAGACCCGAAGTGAAGGAAGAAGACAACTATGGGCCATCTCTGTGAAATCCCCCAGATTTCTACCCTTTTAACCTGTGGTTTTAAGACTGAGAACCTGGGCCTTGATTCGGCGACAATTGTGGACCATTCAATTCGAGCCTGAAGGATTGGAAATTAAACAAATGTTGGTAGATGACCCTTATAATGACTCAAAAACTCTC
This sequence comes from Hakea prostrata, assembly GCF_041222555.1. Classification (NCBI taxonomy): domain Eukaryota; kingdom Viridiplantae; phylum Streptophyta; class Magnoliopsida; order Proteales; family Proteaceae; genus Hakea; species Hakea prostrata. The sequence goes on from NC_142605.1 coordinate 3,782,921, forward strand.
TTAGAGTTTAAGTGAAGAGAGAAGATTAGTCTCGATAGTGTAAAAATGATAATTTTGGAATATCTATAGATCAGTGATGGAGAATCCGATTGACGTAAATAAGATATCAAATCAAAGATCGTCAAAAGACCTTTCCAACGAGCCAAAAATCATCAAAATCGAAGTTCGTTTGGGGGTCCAACCATGAGCCAGAAGTTTGAGCCGTTTAGGTGAACCAACCCCCACCCTATTTTCTATTTAGGGGCAAAATTGGAAATTCGGATTTTAAAACCCTATTTATGTTTTATCTCATCCGTAAATGCATTTTTGGAGGCTAGAAAGAGGCGGAAACTTTGGAGAAAAGGAGAAACGAAAGAGAGGAGCAACTTCCATCCTTCCGAAAGTTTTTAGGATCCGAATCTTCGCAAAATCATTAGGAAAGGTTAGTTTTCTTTAATCCTTCTCTTACTCACAATTTTGTGAGTATTTTCTCTCCTTTCCTTTTGAGGAATCTTGAAAGGGAAGGTTATTAGGTATCTTGGATGCTTTCCTTTATTATTTTAATGTCCCTTCGTAGTTTGTGGAAGTAATATCTTTTCTCTTCTATTGAGGGATCTATGAAAGGGAATAATGATAGGTACACTAGATGCTTATATTTTCTTATATTAATGTTTCCCTTGAGTTTGGGGGTATTGGTTTATCTCCTTGCAAAAGATTTTAGAATTTGACTCCCCGGGTCACACACGGGTGATTTATGAGAGTCAAATTTGGGGCTTTTTGAGATGGGTCAAATTTAATAAAATTGAAGATACCCGTAGGATCCTTTTGTTTCCAATTAGATTTTTCCAAAGTTTTGCTTCATTATAAACTTCGAGTTGATGGCAAATTAGTGACCATTCACTAGTGAGGTTGAGAACTACCCTTTTTAACCTAGTTTTCAGATTTGGGTTTTTGTGGGAAGATTTTAAGATATCATTTGAAACCCAAATTGGCTCTAATTTGTGATAATTATTTCTTTTGCATGAATAGGTTAATATATCTTTAGTCACTAATTTGTGAGAAGGAATTATTGATCATTGGAGGAAGAATAAAGTAAAAGGTGAGGAATATACTTAACTTTATATTACATATGTAATGATGTTAGTTACTTTTCATTATTGATATCTTGTATTGCTTTAGTATTATCTTGTGGTTATTTTATGTCTTTTGTTAAATATGAATTGCTATAATTTATGTTTATTATTACTTCTGATGTTGCTCCTTGCTTTGAAATCTATTATTGTTGTTATGAAATGGAATGTGATTGTATGAGAGGAGAAATATTATTATTTCTTCTACCTTGTATTTTCTACTAGGGTTGTGGGTTCACCCATTGCCCTAGTGATATTATATGATTGCTTATATTGTGGTTGGGAATGGGGAATGCCCTTTTGGCATTTCTGCCATAGGATACCAGAGGAGGCGGTATGGGACGCATCCTATGGTGCCCTTGGCTCTTTCCCGATTACTGATTTACATATTTAGGGCATGTCTAGAAGTGTTTGGTTAGGTGACCTCATGAGTATTACTACCCTTTCGGCAGGGGTATTGAAGCCGGTTAACCCGTGATGTTAGTGGCTGGGTCCTGTATGTCAAGCAGGCCCACTATCATCATAGAGAGGTAGGGTTGCATATAATAGATAAGGGCTCATGGACGCTCAAGACCGGTGAAATGACCCGTGAGAGGACATGGAGATCATCCTGTCCATTATATGTGGATGACCACTGGGTTAATGAATGGGGTCCAACAGATGCCTCCATTGAGGATTCCATTCATAGGTGGGAAGGTATTGAACCAACAGAGCACTAGGCGTGAGGGGAAATATCCGGACCATATGTAGTACGAGACCATATGACTTTGCATTGGGCCTAAGATTATCCTTGACACGCGCCAGATCTTATACCAATGGTGATGTGAGAGAGTGGTGACCTAATCCCCAACCATGGCTTGATAGGACTTTACACAACAACCGCGGAGAACCCAACAGACGTGCATCAGAGCCGTGAGGGAAGAGTGATGAGACTGCCCAAAGAAGACTGGTGTGTGACTTAATGCGTGTCTACCATAGAGACTTCATGATAGAGTTAGGAGCATAATCTTTCACATATCATATCATTGTCATTAATTACATTATTGATATTCATGTTATATGTGTGGTGTGGAATCTTGAGAATGAATGTGTGATATGATGTTGAGTTGACCTCACTGAGTTCTGTTGAACTCATTCCTTTTATATGTTTTTTTTTTCTTTTAGATTATGCTGCAGGTTATGAGGACTTCTTCCAAATGGAGGATGCGTTACCAACATATCTTCTTGAAGGATTGATTGAAAAAGAAGTGGACGCACATGGAGCTTCATGCCAGTATCAAGACTATTCTTTTGGGTGGGATTCCATTAGAGAACTAGTCTAGTTTAGTTTTCCGCTGCGTTGAAAATTACTCTCTTTTCTTTTCAAAACTCTGATGTTATATTTTTATTTTGAAGTAATGGATGATTGTAACCATTATTTCGGTTTTGATAACTTAGTATGATAAACTTGATTTATTCTTGTCCATTTAATTATGCTATCATGTTTTGTATGGATTTGTCACTGAACCTAGATCTTGCGGTGTATCACCCCCACGGGCATTCGGGTATGACCAGATCCGGCTGGGTGGGGTGTGACAATCTCAATAGAAGACATGGTGTTTGACCCCGAACCCATGGAGATTGATGATGGTGCTCCATACTTGGAAGCTTTGGCAGTGTTTGATAAGAAACTGCACCTTGAAGAAGGAGAGATTAGTTGATGGCCCTAATGCACTATTGGACATGGTTTGAAGACATTCCTTTGTACTAGGTAAGTCAATTGTTGAGTTGGGAGAAGCCCACTTGAATTTGAGTTGATTTAGGCCTTCATTTCCCTGTCTCAGGCTTGCTATCCTAGCCTGGTCAACTGCCCTGGTTGATTGGCCGACTGTCAGCTGCTGAAAGAATCCGAGAAAATTTTCTGTTTATGTCTTTTGGTGTTCTATTTAAGTAGACTTCATGTTTCATAGCCTCTTTTGTTTATAAAACCCTTAGAGAACGTGGAAAGCCTCTCTCAAAGCCTCTCCTTGGTGATTGTGAAGAACTCTTGCAAGATCTAAAGATCCTCTTCTCTTGTTCATCTTCAAGGTTAGTAAACTCTATGTTTCTCTTTGATTTACTCTAGTACTGATCTAATCTCTTTGTTGTGGTTATGAAGAAGGTATTGCAACCTTGCAAACACCTCTTCTACAATCTCATATGATGAGAATAAATCTCCATTCGCTCCATTAATGCTATGATTTTCATACTTGATTCTTAGCCATGATTATATGATTTCTTCATGAAGCCATGATCATTCCTCTAATCTGATTTCTCTAGCATATTAGATATGATTTTATGTTGGTATTTATCTCTGATCTATTGCTAATGATCCTCTTGAGTGAAGCCTTAATTCTCCTTTGCATCCATGGTTGTTTCCATTGAAAACCATGTTTTTGACCAAAATTGAAAGTAAAGTTTTCAAAATAGAAAGTCATGGTTTTGCTCATTGATTGGTGTGTAATCTATGCTAGTTAGTCTTAGATTACTGTTCCTAAGATTCCTTTGAAATTTCGGAGTGTTTTGAATCCCGGAAGTTGAGTTTCAGATAAAAAATCAGCTTTTGGCTATGGGTACTGTTCACCTGGTCCACTGCTTGGTCGACTAGATCAGTCGACCAGCCAGGCTGCCAAGCATGGACATCATTGATTCCTTCATCCGATTTAATCCATTTGACCTCTGATCTTCTAGGGCTTTTTCCTATTGTTGTATCAATGCTTGTCTAGGGTTTATTTGCTAACTTTGGACTTGATCTCTTGTTCCTCCGGAATATCTTCGAATCTAATTAAGGTAAGGACAATTGTTTCCATATTAACATAGATTGTGTGAATCTTAGTTTCTAATTTGGAAATTTCTTAGATTTACTGCCATTCTTATATTTTCTTAGTTGATGCTACTGCTGTAAGTACTTCAAGTATAGTAGTACCTTGTTCATGTATTTCTTTATTACTTGAATCATGTATGAATACTTATTCTTGTCATTTACATTTTCAATTGGTCATGTTTATATGTATTATTAGTTGTGTATGATATGACTGAATTGGGAATGTGATTGATTAGGTATGATTTGGGATTAGGGAATGTCCTTTTGACATTTCTGTCCTTGGACATCAGTGGGAATAGTATGGGATATTTTCGATGGTGCCCTTTGACGCTTTCCCAGATTATTGGTTGTCATACCTAGGGATTGTCTAGCAGTGTTTGGCTAGGATGTCCTTGTTATATCAGACCTGATTCAGAAGGGTGTTGAGACCGAGTAACCCATGGTAGCTATATGGGTTTGTGGGCGCTCAAGACCAGTAACCAACTCATGAGAGGACATGGATTACATTGTGGGGGCCATTCATTGGTAGGGTCGCATTTAGTAGACTTGGGCTCATGGGTGCTCAAGACCTGTGAGTTATATCCGTGAGAGGACATAAGAGCTTCCCGTCTATTATTTGTGGATGACCAATAGGGTTGATGAGTCCGTAGTCCGTGTTGGTTGTAGCCATAAGATACGCTGACTCTAGTGAGAAGGATACCAGAAAGGATCCCTTGGGGCGAGGAATGGAAGTATCTAACTCTGACTTGATATGACCAAGTAGATGACTTGCATTTGGCTAGGCTTTACCTTGACATGCGCCAATACTTAGACCAATGGTGATGTGAGAGAGCGGTGACCTATACCCCAGCCATGGAATGTCCAAAGGGATGCAGGACCCAACTACCACTGGCAGACCCAAGATACCAAGATGGTTGAGGGGGAGTGATTTGAGACCTACTCAAAGAAGTATGGTGCTATGACTTAAAGCATGTCTGCCTATAGAGACCAACATACATATAGTTAAAATCATACATGCATTGTCCGTTTCATATCGTATTGCATCTACTATGTTTTGCTATCATGTTATTATGTTGTTATGGAATAAATTGCCTTGCTGAGTTCTTTTGAACTCGCTCCTTTTTGCAAATATCTTTGTTAGACTATCCTGTAGGTCCTGACGAGTATGACGACCAGTACTATGAAGCGCAAGCCATTGATGCATACTACTCTCAAGGTGCTAGCAGTTACGAAGATTACGGTGAAGATCCCTCATATGATCATGCTGCGTACCAAGATCAGCCCTACCTTGGAATGAAGACGTTATTTATAAGATGGAAGAGACCTTAGTTTAGTTTGATTATATTTTCTTTCCTTTCTTTTTGGAATCGGTTGTAATCTTTTTCCTTTTAGTTTCGAGCTACATTTCCACTATAGTTGTGGAGTGATTTTCCGCACACTCTACATTTTGATTATTATATTGGTATCATTCTTTCCGCACTCTGATTATATTGTCATTCTCTCTTCTTATCTTGATCTCTTTGTTTATACAATGTTATATTGATTACATCTTGTTCATGATTATGTTATTGTATATGTGGGAGGATGATTTCCTCGATACTTGGTCTTCAGGGCTATGGCTCACACACTTGGGTATGCCAGGTAGGGTACCGGCTGGGTGGATGTGATAGAGTGGCATCAGAGTCCAAAGTTCAAGGAAATCTTAACACTAGAAAACAATGACGGAACATTCCTGAGTCATAGATCCAAAAGTGACTCAAATATTATTAGATGTGAATAATAGATAATTTGGACTAAAAACTTAATTAATGAAGCATAACTTGTTGAATAATACACAATAACTATGATTTAACAAACATCACTTAATGCAATAAAAGAAGTGCATAATACACAATAATAAAGTGAAACAAAAAATGATTTCATTAATATTAGAAAGTTTTTACAACAAGTTACGTTTCTGAAAAGCATAAAAGGAATACCTAGTACAATCTATCTAGGAGACTGTCTCTGCTCTCTAAGTACTCAGACATCCTCTGCGACCTGTGTCAATTGAGACTACATCTGCTCCTGTCTCAACTCTATTTGCACCTGTCTGACCACCATCCTCTCCAAAATGGAAGTCATACAAAACATCTGAGCATACAAGTCTGGTGTCTCCGAAGCTGTGTGTGATGGACCTCTGACCTCGAAATGCGATGGTGTAGGAATCCCACGATCATCTGGATCAGCCTCATGCATCTCCATGTCATCTCCTGCCTGATCATCAGTATCTGGACTAGCATATCTGATGAGCACATCCATGTGTGAAATCTTAAGGCATAAAGCATGCATTTTACACACTTAGAGTGGAGCTACCTTGGGTTTTATGTTGTTTTTGCAGATTTTATGAATTTTTAGGAACTTGAGCGAATATTTGGAGTTTTGGGTATGAAACATGCGATTTCACATGTCAAAAGGTCTGTTCAAATTCTCAAGTGCAAAAATGGGCATGATTTGGAGCATGATGGGCTAGAGATGCAATTATGGGCCAACTCCAAAGTATCTTACAAAATTAGATTAGGATTTTTGTTTTATTTTGTTCTTTACTGTAATTGAAAGAACGTATGGAGCCCACAAGTAGTCAAAGATTAGGATTTCTATTTTTTTTCTAGAAGATTTCATTTTTTTTAGATTTTATTTATTTCTCTAATTAGTTTTCTCTCTCTCTCTCTCTCTCTCTCTCCACTTTCTATTTCTTTCACTACTTTATTTTATTTTCTTTCCTTAATTAATCCAAAATCACTTTTCTAAAAGTGTATATATATATTTTCTTTCCTTCTTCCACGCTTTCTCTTTCTTCTCCACCTTCTCTACGTGTAACTCAAAGTTAAGTTTTTATTTATTCTTTCTCTCCACTTTCCCTCTTCATGTGTTTCTTTTTTTTTTCTTTCTCCACACATTCTTTCTCTCTCTCTTTTTATTCTAACGAATTTTGCTCTTTTTTTTTCTCTTATTATTATTATTATTTTATTTATTTCCTTATTTGTAAATCATTCTCCTTCTCCTATAAATATTACCCCCCCTCTTAGATCTAGGACACTTTATTTTTCTCTTTAGTTTATTTAAGTCTTGCACCTTCTATTCTCTCTAGCTTGTTCTAGGTTTTCTCTAGTTCTTTGATTACTTTGTGGGTTCTAATTCTAGATTGAATGTTTAGGTTTTAATGTTTTGCAAGAGAGATTGAAGTTGTGTAATTTTTTTATGCAAGTGTATTTCCTTTATTTTTATCAAGTGTAATTTCAAGCCGGTTTGCTCCGGTTTTAAGGCGATTCGATTGGTTTAAGCTGATAAGACGAAATCATCAATGGGTCCGCCCAAAAGTCAAATAAAGGTCTGATCATGACCATTCAACTTGTTATTATGATCCAATGGTCACAATCAAAAGGAGATTAGGTGGGAAAATCTATAAAAGGAAACGAAGCTCTCTTTCAACAGGTAACATACTCTAATTCACTAGAACTCTCATTCTATTCCTGGATATCTCCATTAAAGCTCTGTAGGAGCTCTGAAACCCTACCGGAACTATTATCTGACAAGAACGTCGGAGACGCGACGCCGATCAAGACTATCGGCTCCTTTTCTAACAAGTTCATTGTTTCGCAGGAAGTGAGAGCACGATTCAATCCAGTGAAGATAGATTCAAATCGGTCCAGATCTGCTTGGTTCGGTGTTAGATTTACGGTTTAGAGATCATAGCGAAATCTGCACCAACATTTGGTGCTGGTCGTGGGAAAGCTTCAGGACAAAGGTCATGGCTCAATCACTTGAGCGAGAGGAGGTAGTACCGGTCGAAATTGCAGAGGCTAGTCAAAGAGAGCCAAGAAGGATGAATCCAAAGAGAAAAACAAGAGAAATGGTGCCAACACTACAGATTCAGGCAATGCAAACTCGACAGAAATAGAGAGTAACAGAGGATCACTCACCTCATCCTGCTGAAATTTCTGAGAGAAAGGAGAAACAGCTCGTAGATACGTTTTTTGCTTCTCAATTGGAGCTGGATCCGAATTAAATCACTGCACGATTTGAAGGTATGCAACATCAGATCCTTGAAACACAAAATCTAATGAGATCATTCATAAAACAAGTAGGAGTTCGGCTAGAAGGAAGAACTTTGATCTCACTTGCTAGAAAATCTCATACTCTTTCCCGAGTTGAGGCGGTCTCTGACCAAAATCCTCGGATGAAAGGGTTGAGAGAAAGCCAGAGGAGAAGTTCTTAGAGAAGGATTAGGAGAGAGTGCAAATCCAAGTTACATTCCTTTGGAGTTGGAAGATCAGATATCATCTAAGGATGAACGTATAAGTCAAAGCCAGAGTAGGAAGAGTAAAACTCTTGGGAGTTGAAGAGATAAAAAAGAGAAAGAAAAAAATCAGAGGATGATAGATCTGAGGTCCATGGATCTGAAACTAGTAAGAGATTTCGCATTCTAAATGATCAGATTCAACGACTAACAAATAAGGATAATGGAGAAAATGTGGAAGAAGCAATGGATCGAAACCCGTTTTCTAGAGATATTATGTCAGCACCATTGCCACATAACTTCAAGCTTCCAGAACTCACAATGTATGATAAAAGCTCAGATCCATTGGAACACCTGGCTCAGTTCAATTTTGTTATGATGTTGGCAGGTAACTCAGATGTTCTGAAGTGTCAATCCTTTCCGTCATCACTGAAGGGTCCGACAACAACTTGGTTTTTCAGTCTACTGCCAGATTCAATTGGAAGCTTCAGAGACCTAACAAAGATTTTTCTATCGAGATTCCAGAGCAGTATGAAAAGCAGCAAAACGGTGGATAATTTGGCAGCAATTCGCCAGAAGTCAGGACAATCAGTTCAAAGCTATATGAAGAGATTCAATCAAGAATCAATTCAAATAAAAGACCTAAATGAAGCAATAGGTTATGATGCTATGTTCAGAGGTTTGACTGATGATCATTTGCTAGAGTTCTTAATTATGAACAAACCAACAAATATTGTGGAGCTGACATCACGATGTAATCAGTATGCTAACATGAAAGATATACTGCAAGCCAGGAAGGAGACTGATGGTGATAGCAAAAAGAAGGAAGAGGGAGCTCTACGATATGATCAGAGAGATTGAAGAAATGGCATGAATTATCCAAGGAATAGCTCTGATCTTCAAGTGAGAAGAGATGTTCCGAGACCATTCCCGGAGAACTATACTCCTCTAATGCAAGAAGGTCAGAAATCCTTATGCGAATCCAGCATAAGGGGTTTGTTAAGTGGCCAGCACAGATGATAGCAAAGGCAGAAGAGTGGAATCCAAACAGATATTGCAGATTTCATAGTGACCATGGTCATGATATAGATGATTGCAGAATTCCAAAGAATGAGACTGAGCGGTTGATCAATCAGGGGCGGCTGGATCGATATGTTCAAAGAAGAAATGGAGGACAGCAAAGAGATGTTGTTGAACAACCAAGAAGGTGGAAAAATCAAGGACCAGGAAGGGAGGATCAGGTGAAGAGGGATTTTCAGCCTAATTCTCCAGATGAAAATATCAAAGATCAAGAAAACCAGAGAGTTCAACAAAAGCAATCCCCTGTTATGATCATATTGGGGAGTTTAGACTTAAATTCAATTTCAAAGTCTAAGGCTCACGCCAGGTATGTGAATTCTGTTGAATCTCATGTTATTGCTAAAAGAATTAAGAAGATGAAGGAAATAGTCTTCACGAAGGAGGAAATGAGTGGAATTCAAGAGCCACATGATGATGCAATTGTTGTTATTATCGAAGTGGCATACAGATACATTCATAGGGTTTTAATTGATACGGGATCTTCTGTAGATATCATGTCTTACGAAGCCTTTCAATGGTTGAAGTTGGATACTGTAAAGATAAAACCTTGTGGAATAAGGTTATTTGGGTTTTCTGGAGAGTCTACCTCTGTAGAAGGAACTGTGGAATTAACAATAATGTTGGGAACACATCCACAAACAGTGACTACGGTTACCAAATTCCTGCTGATAAAAAAGTTATCGGCATACAATATAATTCTGGGAAGACCAACTTTAAATTCTATTGGCACTGTGGTCTCAACAAGGCATTTGAAGATGAAGTTCCAACTAAAGGAGGCATTGGAGAATGTAGATCTGACCAGAAAACTTCAAGACAAAGCTATACAACCTTTTTTGAAAGATTCAAAGTCACAAGGTAAAGCTCTTGCCCTTACTGTTGAAATTTTGGATAATAAAGATGAGGAGAAAATTCAGAGGGGAGAACCGGTGGAGAAATTGGAGAAATTTTCTTTCGATCTTGAAAATCTAGAAAAAGGGACTATGATTGGGGCTGATCAGACCAATCAGAATAAAGTTTTGTTGAAAGAGTTCCTTCGTATGAATGCGGATGTCTTTGCCTAGTCAGCCCAGGATATGCCGGGGCTGAGCAGGGAGGTTGTAGAACACTGCCTCTGGATAGACAGTACTATTAAGCCTATAAAGTAGAGAAGGAGGAATTTCTCATCAGAAAAGCATGATGCAATCAAGGTTGAAGTTGAAAAGCTTAGGAAATCAAAGTTTATCGAGTAGACTGAATGTCCTAAGTGGTTGGCAAATGTAGTAATGGTGAAAAAGCATAATGGTAAATGGAGAATGTGCGTGGATTATACTGATTTGAACAAACCCTGCCCTAAGGATTGCTATCCTTTGCTGCAGATTGATCAGTTGATTGATGCCACTTCAGGTCAGCAAATTTTAAGCTTTATGGATGCCTATTCAGGCTATAATCAGCTCCTTATGAAAAAGGAGGACCAACCTCATACGGCATTTATGACAAATCGTGAAAGCTACTCTTACAAGGTTATGCCTTTTGGATTAAAGAATGCCGAGGCAACATATCAAAGAGCAATGAATAAATTGTTCGCCAATCAAATTGGGAGGAATATGGAGGTTTATGTTGATGATCTTTTGGTGAAGAGTCAATTCAAATCTAATCACCTTACTGATCTGAAGGAATGTTTTGACGTGCTCAGAAAGAATGGGATGAGACTTAACCCTGAGAAATGCGCGTTTGGAGTTTCATCAGGATAGTTCTTGGGTTATATGGTTACATAAAGGGGTATTGAGGCAAACTCAAAAAAAATTAAGGCCATCTTGGATATGTTACCACCTAGTAATATGAAGGAAATTCAAAGTTTGATAGGGAAAATTGCGGCTTTGAGCAAATTCATATCCAGATCTGGAGATAAGTGTGCACACTTTTTCAAGGCATTGAAAAATCTGAATGCACTCAATGAATTCATATGGTCAGAAGACTGTCAAAATTCATTTGAAGAATTAAAAAGAAGGTTGATCAATCCACCAGTCCTATCTCGGCCAATTCCAGGAGAAGCCTTACAAATATACTTATCCTCTTCAAAGGCAGCAGTGAGTGCTGTATTAATTCGAGAAGAAGGTACGATTCAGAATCCCATCTATTTTGTAAGTCATACATTATTAGATGCGGAATCTAGATACCCTGAATTTGAGAAGCAGGCTTTACCTTTGATAATAGCGGCCAGAAAGCTTAGACCTTATTTTCAGGCTCATCCAATTATTGTTCTGACCAACTGGCATTTTAAGAAAATATTGCATAAACCTGACCTTGCCGGGAGGATGGTATCTTGGGCAGTGGAATTAACAGAACATGACATTGACTATAGACCCAGAACTGCGATAAAGGCACAAGTCCTGGAGGATTTTGTTGCTGAAAGTATTTCACCACCGGAAGATAAAGAAGGCCTTAGTGAGATACCTAGTGGGTGGATTCTTCATGTGGATGGGTCAAGTCATTCTCAGGGATCTGGAGCAGGTATGATTTTACAAAGTCTAGCTGGATTTATAATTCAGAGTGCTCTTCGGTTCAATTTTCGTGCTTCAAATAATGAGGCAGAATATGAAGCTCTTATTGTGGGGTTGCGGTTAGCCAAATCCCTATGTTACAAAATATTGAAGTCAAAAGTGATTCTGAACTGGTGGTCAGTCAAGTGACAGGAGTATATGGAGCAAAAGATGCTAGAATGATCAATTATCTCAAAAAGCACTTGAATGTAAAGGATGGTTCCAGCAATTCTTGATTAAGAGGATTTTGAGAAATCAAAACACAATGGCAGATTCTTTGGCAAAATTAGCATCAGCAAAATTTGCTTCTCTGCCACAGGCTGTGTATATTATTGAAAGTTGGATATTCTAGCATATTCTGAATCAGAGATAATGGAAATTGATATGGAAGTATCATGGATGGATCCTATCATACAATATCTCAAAGAAGATATTCTCCCAGAAGACAAGGAAAATGCCAGAGTATTAAGAAGAAGAGTAGCAAAGTTTGTCTTAAAAGACAGATTATTGTATAAAAGGACAATTTCTAGGCCACTTCTGAAATGTTTAGGACCATCCAATGCACAGTATGCACTTGCAGAAGTTCATGAGGGAATCTGTGGAAGCCATCTTGGAGGAAGAGCTTTAGCATATAAAATTTTGAGAGAAGGATTTTACTGGCCATGAATGCAATCTGAAGTAATTGAATATGTAAAGAGATGCCATCAGTTCCAAATTCATGCTCTAATTCATAAACAACTTGTGGAACAGTTGACTTCAATTTTGAATCCTATTCCATTTGCAATGTGGGGGATGGATTTACTTGGTCCATTTCCTATTGCATCTGGAGGAAGGAAATTTGTGGTGGTAGCAATTGATTACTTTACAAAATGGGTAGAAGCAAAAGCTTTAGCCATAACAACAACGAATCAAATGGAAAAGATCTTCAGAAATAAGATCATTTTCAGATTTGGTTTGCCTAAGGTCTTGTTGACAGATCATGGAACTCAATTTGATAATGAAAGGTTCAAGGAATTCTGTGCAGACTACCATATTGAATACAAAAATTCTTCTGTGGCTTATCCTCAATGCAATGGGCAGATTGAAATAACTAACATAACTCTCTTACAAGAAATCAAAAGAAGATTAGATGAAGCAAATAGTCTGTGGGTAGATGAGCTACCTCATGTGTTGTGGGCATATAGAACTACAGTTAGAACACCAACAGGGGAGACACCTTTCAAGCTGGCTTACGGGTTAGAGGCCTTGGCTCCAGTGGAGGTAATGGTTGGGTCAGAAAGATCAGAAAAGTTTGATCCAATGATTAATGAAGAAGGGCTGAGAGTGAATCTAGAATTTATGGATGAGGTCAGAGAAAAAGCTTTGTATCGAAACATAGAATACCAGAGGAGAACAACAGCATACTATAATGCTTGGGTCAGGCCTAAGTCTTTCAAAGTTGGAGATTTAGTCTTAAGGAAAAAGTCAGCATCATACCCAAGAAATTGTGGAAAGCCTTCCGCAAATTGGGAGGGGCTGTATGTGGTGATAAAGACTGTCAGTACAAACACATATTGGCTTAAAGATCTACATGGAAGCTGCTTAAGGCGACAGTGGAATGTAACTCATCACATAAAGTATTATCAATAGAAAAGGAGCAGAGTTTCCAGTTGCTCTTGAAGGCTTATCTCTATCAACTGATATCACTTAAAGAATCTTCTTCAACTATGCAAAAGAGCCTTCCGAAGCCTGGTCATGCTTTCCGAAGCTGATCACGGATCATTCCTTCCAAGGGTGGTCCCGACTTTCCGTAAGTCAGGCTCAAGTAGCCAGCCTTTCGAGGCCTGGTCATGCTTTTTGAAGCTAATCACAGATCATTCCTTCCGAGGGTGGTCCAGACTTTCCGTAAGTCAGGCTCAAGTAGCCAGCCTTCCAAGGCTTGGTCATGCTTTCCGAAGCTGATCACGAATCATTCCTTCCGAGGGTGGTCCGACTTTCCATAAGTCAGGCTCAAGTAGTCAGCCTTCTGAGGCCTGGTCATGCTTTCCGAAGCTGATCACGGATCATTCCTTCCGAGGGTGGTCCTGACTTTCCGTAAGTCAGGCTCAAGTAGCTAGCCTTCTGAGGCCTGGTCATGCTTTCCGAAGCTGATCATGGATCATTCCTTCCGAGGGTGGTTTCGATTTTTCGTAAGTTAGGCTCAAGTAGCTAACCTTCCGAGGCTTGGTCATGCTTTCTGAAGTTGATCAAGGATCATTCCTTCTGAGGGTGGTACCGACTTTTTATAAGTCAAGCTCATGTAGCCAGCCTTCCGAGGACTAATCATGCTTTTCGAAGCTGATTAAGAAGAGTTATTACGCAGATTGAAGATTCTAAATTTGTGGAGCAGCTACTTAGCCAAATACTAAACGACAATGGGTTTGGTCAAAAAACACAAGAGACTATCTTATAAAAGAAAAGAAATTTGTTGATCGAAAAAGAAAAAAAAAAAGAGTCAAAAAGATCAATATAGATCATTACATCAGGAAAATACTTTTTTGAAACTAAAAGATATAAAAAAAAAAAAAAAGTTTTCAAGTTTTCTTCTCAAGCAATCAGGCATTTCGCCCCACAGAAGTATCATCAGTGGGAAGGCTCTTATCGATCTGTTTATCATTTTTCGTGGATGCAGCCCCATCACTGGAATCATCATCCCTGCTGGAACTTGAAGTTTCTTCCTCATCAGAATCATCTTCATATTCTTCTTCACTTTCTTCATTTTCTTCTGCAGAATTCTCAGAGTCAAGGATATTTCAGACTCCTAAGGTCAAAGAACTTCCGAGAAGGAAGAAACTCAGGAGGAAGTAGTTTAAAATCAACACTAGGACAAATTTTGAGTATCTCAGAGAAAATCTGGTCAAAGCAGACTTTCACTACACTCTTGCAGAATCCTAAAAAAGCTGGATTATCTCTTGCTTGTTCAACCGCAGAGGTAACAGAACTTAGAACAAGTTGATGCTCATCTTGCATTCTTTTCTTCTCAAGTTCTAATTGTTTTTTCTCTTCTTGAAAGTTCTGTACCATGGAAGTTTTCTCTTTGATAATTTCTTTCCAAATAGCAGCTAAACTGTCCCTTTCCTTATAAACTTCATTAAAAGAAGTGCTGAGATTATCCTTCTCCAAAGAAATCTCATTCAAAGCCAAACTCAAATTTTCTTTCTGGAATTCCAGATCATTTTTCTCCTTGGAAAGAGAATCAAAGGCTTGTTGTAGAAGCCTATTCTTTCTTTCCAAGTTCAATTTCAATCTCTTAGCTTCTTCAAATTTAATCTTTAAAACATCTGTTTCTTTTTCAAAACCTTGGGACCAGGCAATTGCTCTTTCCAACTTATCTTGAATCTCGTTTCTTTCATAAGTAGCAAGTTTGGCCCTCTCCAAGGCATTATTCTTCAGCATCTCAGTCGCAAAAACGTCTTCCTTATATTTCATTAAAGAAGCCTTTAAATCTAAAACTTCTTCCTGTAAATCAGTACATAGATCGGAATAGATTTGAAAATCATCCTGTAAACTATCTATCTCAGAACACAAATCCAATTCTCTGAATTGGGCAGCCTCTAATTTTCTTTCTTAGGATTTCAAGCTGTTCTTGTACCTCATCAATCAATTCAAAATTATGTTTGATCAAAAAAAATTTTCTCTTTCCAAAACCTCAGATAAAGCATTGAAAGCAACACCAAAACATCTGCAAATAAAGTAAGAAAAACTTAGTAAAACAACAACTAAGGAAAATGATTTATCTTAACAAGAAGGATAGAGGTTTATTTTTTACCCCTAGGCGTGTGTGTAAAGTCCCATATCAGACATGCCAGCTGTCTCTCTCTTATCACGAGGAATTCTACCCTTAGTTCCCCATTCACGGGCAACTTCCCAATTCCAATTGGCAGTGTGATTTTCTTTCAAACCCCAAACGGGGTGAAAATGATCTCCAGAGTCAGCTACACTTTGGGCATCTTCTAATTGCCCAGGACCAATTGGGTGAGGATTAGCAGCAGCTTCAATTATTTCTTGAGGATTAGCATCTACAGCGGCATCATTAGAATCAACCTGCATGTCGACAACTTCACCGCAATATTCTCTTGATCCTTAGGTCCCGCAGGAGGATCAACTGGCATGTCAAAAATACGAGGAGCAGCATCAAAAAATTCATCATTTGGTGGAGCAATCTGGGTATTCTCTTCAGCAACATCAGGAGCAATATTGATGTTTGGAATAGCATTGTCAAAAACAGGGGCAGCAAAAATAGGATTTTGTATAGGGGGAGCAAAAACAGGAGCATTGTCAGCAGCAACATTTTCATTTTGAGGAATATCCTTAGGGATATTCTCTTCAAGAACAATTTCAGGAGGAGGAACAGAATTATCCTCATCAAACAGCTGGTCAGCTATCTGTTCAATGATATTACCTGTAGCATGAGCAATAATTTCTTCAGCAATTTTCTTCAACTAATTAAGAGGGTAATCAGGAATTTCCTTACCTTGATCTTCATTCTCAACCATCTTCTCTAGGAGAACAGAATCATCATGAGGTAATATGGGCGACATAGGAGGAGTGCAAACTTCATTCCTAGGAGAATAAGTTGGTTCAGCAGTCTCTTCTGCTACCTTTTTGGTGTCAGTGGGAGTTTCTTTTTGGAGGTTATCTTTTTGAATAGGGATTTCAGCAGAAGGAGAAATAGAGGATTTCTTCTTCTTACTTTTTTTGGTAGTAGATAACTCATGACCTAAAGAAGGACCCATGGAACGAAGTCTACTTCTTAAGGTCCTTGTTCTTCCAACAGGATTGTCACCGACAACCACTTTGACAAGCCGAATATTGGAGCTTTCAACATCAACATTTTCTTCAACAATATCTTCTTGTACCTGATCTACCTTTTGCTGGCCAGTTGAAGATTTCTTCTCAACATATTTTTTCTTAAGGGATTTCCTGTGACTTCGGTCACTGGGAGGACGAACAGCAGAATGTTTTCTTTTCATACCTGATTTCTCAGGTTTGGGAATGGATTTACCTGACTTCTCAGGTTTGGGGATTATATTTTTTTCTTTCTTCTGATGCAGCCTTTCAGAGTTTTAGAAATGTTAGGGATTTGATAAATATTAGTCCCTGGAGAAGGAGCAGAGATCAAAATATGAACATAAAAAAAAGTAATAAAAATCTCTTATGTACCTGGTAAAAGGTTGTGACTTGCCAGACCAGCATTAGTTTTAAGGTCTATTGCATCAACTGGATTTTCAGAAGGGATCAGTTTCCATGTCTCCTGATCATACTCACTCAACATGGGACGTTGGTTCAGCGAATAAAGGGATTTCTTTGTGTGAAAACACCATCGAGAGCGGTAGTTGGGAATGGAGATGGCACATAAAAAATATTTCTCTCTCCATTTCTTGTTGTCATGGGGAATAAAAGAGTCGGTGAAGATTTTGGTGTTCTCACCCAATTCATTAACAATGCAAGTTCTTCGAGAAAAGTAAATATAACCACGCTCATAGGAAACTTTGAGAGTATGATAATTTCTGAAAAGTTCAATAGATGGGATGTGACCCATTCCACGAATGAAAGCAAAGAAACAGTAAACTAAATTCCAACTGTTAGGAGTAAGTTGGCAAGGGTAGATGCGGTAGTAGTCAAGCAAAGATTGGACAATGGGAATCAGAGGAACTCTGAATCTAGAATCAAGGTGATGAAGATAAACGGAAAAAATGATAGAGCTAGCATCATATGGACATTCAAAAGGTTCAGGAACCCATACTTTGGCATCGGAAGGAAAATGATAATCTTGACGGTAAGAAGGCAAATGAGATTTCTTTACCGTAGGTGGATACCATTCAGGTCCAGCATATTTGGGATCCAACTTCTCTTTGGTGGTGTCCAGAGGAACGTAAGGAGTGATTTCCTCATCTTGAGCATAGGGAGTAGGAATCCAGTCTAACGGAGCCTGTTCAGAAGATAAAGCATTCAGGGTTCTATCCAAGTTAACATCTGAAGACGCATGAACTTGTTTAGAGGTGCTTGGGGCTGAAGGGTTAGTAGGTGGATCCATGGAGAAGAAAAGCAATGACGGAAGTTCAAGAAATGAAAATAAAACACAGGAGGGATGATAGAGGAGTTGCAGAAGATTGCAATATGAGTTTGAAGAAGGGAAGTAGGTTATGGTCGAAAGCAGATGATAGAGAGTGAATAAATACGGAGATGAAGTGACGTGATGGGAAGTTTTCTGAAAATTGGAGGGAAATATACGATGATTCAGATCAACGGCTGTAACTGTTCATAATCGACGCTTGGAAACATTGCGACCAGACACGTGGATGAGATGAAAAAGATTAAGGAAAGCATTGTAATCGTGTGATGAAGAATAAATAATATTTATTGATCAAGCGATGGGAAAGAGGATAACGTCAAGGAAGCTGAGAAGGTGCATTAATGAGGGGATAAAAAGATCTGACAAATAAAGATTTTTGACTGATCCTTGAGGTGATTTGGGGGCTGAGCACAGTGTTTGATGATTACAAAAAATGGTCCTACTTCCAAGAGGGATTATGGTTCATTCTTTTAAACAAATCAGGATCAGCGTTTAAATTGATGATGACCTGGGAATCCAAAATTGCAACTTTGGAAATTACGATTTCTGGAAGGAATATGAAACATTGAATAGATCAAGATTTTGCCACGTGGAAGGGAAAACTGGAAATTTAATAAGGGAGATTAAGCGCGTGAAGAGAAACAGTTGAGATTTGGGAAATCAAATACATAAGGAATGGTTCGATTGAATCCAGGTATCTATTGATTGATCTCTCTAGCTGAGTTGAATTGAACGATACTGTTGAGCTCCAAGGTCGACAGATGAATTTAGAATTCTGATGAGCTCTACAAAGCTATAGATTGATCTCAGAATTTCTGATGAATTCTCTCAACTGAAGGATGAAATCAGCGTTCAAGTAATCCCTCATGACTGGAGATGAGCTCAAGTACTGAAGAATTCTCACAACCAATATAAGACACAAAATATTCTACAGTCATTTGGAAGAAAGATTCAAACCTCCTAACTAGAGTCTCATACACGTTCAACCTGATTAGCAGGCTTGGGGGCTCATGTTGTGACTAAAATATCCCAAATCCGGTTCAAGCCAGTTCGTTCCGATTTTAAGGTGATTCGATTAGTTTAAGCTGATAAGATGAAATCATCAATGGGTTCGCCCAAAAGTCAAATAAAGGTCCGATCATGACCATTCAACTTGTTATTATGATCCAATGGTCACAATCAAAAGGAGATCAGGCGGGGAAATCTATAAACGGGAACGAAGCTCTCTTTCAACAGGTAACACACTCTAATTCCTGGAACTCTCATTCTATTCCTGGATATCTCCATTAAAGCTCTGTAGGAGCTCTGAAACCCTACTGGAACTATTATCTGACAAGATCGTCGGAGACGCGACGCCGATCAAGCCGATCGGGTCCGTTTCTAACAAGTTCATTGTTTCGCCGGAAGTGAGAGCTCGATTCAATCTAGTGAAGATAGATTTAGATCGGTCCAGATCTGCTTGGTTCGGTGCTAGACTCACCGTCTAAAGTTCACGGCGAAATCTGCATCAACAAAGTTCAAGTTCAAGTTTCAAGTTTGAGGATTCGTTTTCTCTCTAGGTTTAGCAATTGCAGATCTAGACTATTCTAGATCTGGTTGTAGGGTTCGGTTGAGATTCGAATCGTTTATTCAAGTTTTTTTTGGAGATTCAAAGATTCAAGTAAGTAACATTCTTCAATAATCTTCTCTCTCCCCTTCATTCCCGCTTCTACCTACCCCTCCATATTCTTAATTTAGGATTTATTTTTCAGCACTTACTTACTATTCTCCCTTCCCCTTGGGTCCTTGATCAAAGATGCTTACAGTCGTGCCTCTCTTTGGTTAAGGTTTATCTTTTCCTTTTATTGCTTTGTTATTTGCTTTGATTATTTCCTTTCTGCATTTTTTTTCTCTTTAATATCCTTTCCCCCGATCGGTGGACTATATGCTACGGCAAAGGGTCCACGGTCAAAGTCATTATAATTATACTCCCCTTCCCTCGATCCAGAGCTGACACTCAGATCACTTCCCTTCTATTTTTATTGTTCGCATTTTTTTTCCTTGTCTTTTATTTGTGTGTTGGTTGTGTTTGCTTTATTTTTCGTCTCAATTCGATTGCATTAGATGTATGGATTAAGATCACTTTAATTTAATTAATTAGTTAAATTTTTTGAATCATTGCACTCACACAATATCATTAAGGGGTTAAACATTAAGTGACATATCTCCCTGAGATCGACTCGTTAGCTACATGACACTGTGCGTTTGCGGTTATTTTATTTTACAAACAATTTTTTGGTGCTGTTGCCGAGGAGGTATTAGTCCATCTAATTTTTCTCATTCTTAGGCAAAATTGAAGTGTATATATATATATATATATATATATATATATATATATATATATATATATATATGAACTGAGGGAGGATGGCTACATTTCACTTCCAAAAACACCAAACACCCCTACTTTCTAAAATTACTAAACCTTTAAGTCATAAAAAAGTAATATTCAAAACTGTAATTTGTCAAATAACCTTTATATAAATTAAGATAATAAAGTGACAATTAATACAAACAGTTAATTAAATCGTGTGCTACAACCTGGTGCTAACTGCTAAATCGATCATATAGACATATACCAGAAATCTTCTTTACAATCGTCTTCCCATCGGTAGGGCAATCAATTAAATAAATCATGTGCTAATCATGGTAACGGCTAAGTCGATCACAAACCAGAAATCTTCTTCACAATCATCTTCCATCGGTAAGTTAGGTCGTGGCGTTCGATCGTATTCAAAGTTCTCCACCATCTTCTGAAAGTCACTCACTCAGACGGGTTACCTAGCGAGTTAGGTCGTACCCTTTCTCTTCTCATCATAGTTGCATTTCTCGTTCCGCAAAGGCAAGGGAGGAAGACAACAATTGAGCGACGCAATGGTGTCGTTAAAGCTTCAGAAGAGGCTTTCTGCCAACGTTCTCAGGTGTGGAAGACGGAAAGTCTGGCTCAATCCTAATGAAGTCAACGAAATCTCCATGCCAATTGAACTAGGTTCATTCTTCTTCCTTTTGCCTCTGTATCTCACGCCTTCGTTTTTTTCCTTTTTGTTGCTTACCTGCCTGGGCGATTTTGGAACAGATTTTATCTTCAAATTTTCTCTTTGATCTATTCAATTCGTGTTGATAAGTTTCTGATAGATCGAGGCACAGAGATGCTCTGCGATTTTCTTCTCGCTTTTATTTGTTAACAAGTTGTGACTAAATCTGCTGCTCTTTTTTTAATTTTGTTTGCAAGTTCTATTTCAGCAATTTTTACTTGCATGGATTGCCGCTTTATTTGCTGTTCTTTTTTGGAGATAAGCGAAGTTTGTGGTAGTTGATAAATTTGTACTATTTGGTGTTTTTTTGAAATTTTTTTTTTTCCCCCCCCCGCGATTTTTTTTTTTTTTTTTTTTTTTTTTTTTTCATGCGTACTTCTTATTAGAATATAGAAACTGAATATATTGGATTGAATGAATGATAAGATACAACATGGGTATATATAGGATTACAATATATGATTTTCATCACACGGTCTCTATATGACACGTGTTAGTCCTATTATCCCCCCTCAAACTAGGCCGCGGAACAAGACCTAGTTTGAAAAGTATACCCTCAAACTCCTTCTTAGGAAGAGCTTTGGTAAATATATCAGCCAACTGGTGATTTGTAGAAACATGGCGTGTAGTAAGATGACCCAGCGCCACCTTCTCCCGAACAAAGTGATAATCCAATTCCACATGCTTCGTACGACCATGAAATATAGGATTAATTGACATGTGCAAAGCACTAAGATTGTCACAAAAAAGAACAGTGGGCTGCGGTTGAGGGATACCAATATCACGTAACAAAAAAGTCAACCAAGTAAGCTCTGCAGTAGTGGAAGCCATGGCACGATATTCGGCTTCTGTATTGGAGCGGGAAACTGTGGGTTGCTTTTTGGCACTCCAGGAGATGCAATTGGCTCCTAAAAAAGTACAAAAGCCACTAGTAGAACGTTGAGTCAAGGGACACCCTGCCCAATCCGCATCGGAAAAACCATAAAGCTGAAAAGTACTCTCCCGATGAATGCGAAGCCCATAATCCAAAGTGCCACTAATATATCGCAAAATACGTTTGACAACCACAAAGTCAGCCAGAGTGGGCGAATGCATGGACTGACAAACTGTATTGACAACAAAAGATATATCGGGACGAGTCATAGTCAAATACTATAAACCCCCAACAATGCTTCGAAAGAAAGTCACATCAGGGTATGGAGAAGAATCAATCATTTTAGAAGAATGTGGTAACATAGGAGTGGGCATAGGTTTAACCCCATCCATTTGAGCTCGTCGAAGTAAATCAGAGGCAAATTTTGATTGTGAAAGATGCAAGCCATAAGATGTAGAAACGATCTCAATACCAAGAAAATAGTGAAGGGAACCCAAATCCTTCATGGCAAAAGTCTTGGCCAAAGTAGAGATAAAAGTGGTAAGAAACGCTGGATCGTTTCCTGTGAGGACGATGTCATCAACGTAGAGCAACAACAAAAGTATCCGACCATCAGCCCGATAAACAAAGAGGGAGCTATCAAACATGCTACAAGCAAACCCAAACTCCAATAAAAATCCACTAAATCTATCAAACCAGGCCCTTGGTGCTTGTCGTAATCCATAAAGAGATCTATGAAGATGGCATACATCATTAGGGCGAGATGAATCAACAAACCCAGGTGGTTGATGCATGAAAACTGGAGTTTTAAGAAACCCATGTAAAAAAGCATTCTTAACGTCCAATTGCCGAATCTCCCAACGCATCATAGTAGCAATACTAAGAACCAAACGTATAGACCCAGGTTTAATTACTGGGCTAAAGGTCTCGAAAAAATCAATACCTTCCTCTTGAGTAAACCCACGAGCAACCAATCGGGCTTTTAGCCTCTCAAGAGTACCATCTGATTTTAACTTGGATTTAAAAATCCATTTACAACTCACAACATTCATTTCTGGAGTCCTTGGTACCAAAGATCATGTATTATTAACAGCAAGCGCATTCATTTCTTCTTGCATAGCTGTGTGCCAACCAGGATGAGCCAAAGCAGCCTTAACTGTCTGAGGTTCCATAGGAATACTAGTTACAGCAAGAGCATAACGTGGATTTGGTTTCCTAACACCAATTTTAGCACGAGTAACCATGGCATGAGTAGAGGCAGAACTCGGCTCAAGATCAGTATTCATATTTGTAGAAACATTTAAAAAATCCAAAGAAGTAGCTTCACAAAACCCATTTCAATTTGAAACACTATTAAAACCCACATTATTAGAAACAGGCACAATATTTTGTGAAGTATCACCACAAAGCCCATTTCCACTTGCAACACCATTAAGGCCCACAAAATTAGAAGCAGACTGAACATTCTGTGAGTTAGCACCACAAATCCCATTTTCATTTAAAAACTGCCCAGTTTCATTCATATGCTGTGAAGACAAGCCCACTTGACCAACTGTATGATTTAAACACTCAGATCTAGAAACAGAACCAGGAACCTCTTCAATTGTAGTAGCATCAGAATGTGCATTAGCCATGGAACCACCATTAGAACCTCTCAAATCAGTCCCTTCATTATCAGAGCTTGCAGGTACAGATATACAATGATTGTGAGTAGGATCAGAATTAAACCAATTAGATAATTTTGAATCATTGACAGGTAATGATAAATTCTGAGAAACAGAAGCAAAGTTTGAAATAGAATAACTTGTCCAACCCTCAAAAGAAGAACAGGGAAGGGAAGACTCAGAAGAAGCATTAACTTGAGAAGAACAAAAAGGAAACACACTCTCATCAAAGACTACATCACGAGAAATATAAACCCTGCCAGTGGAAACATGAAGACAACGATAACCTTTATGACGGTCACTGTAGCCCATAAAAACACAAGCCAAAGACCGAGGATCAAACTTACGTGAGACATAACCCCGAAGACAAGGAAAACAAGCTGAGCCAAAAACTCTAAAAGAAGAATAATGAGGCTGTTGGCCAAAAACAATATGCAAGGGATTGTCCATGTTTAACACCTTTGAAGGTAGATGATTGATGAGAAAAACTGAAGTAAGGAAAGATTCTACCCAGTATTTTAAAGGAACAGAAGCATGAAATAATAAAGCTAGACCTAACTCAACCACATGTCTATGCTTCCTTTCAACAATACTATTCTGAGCTGGAGTTTTAGGACATGAAACATGATGAATAATGCCCTGGACAGCAAGATGATCCTGGAAAGCTTTGAGAGAAAACTCTCCTCCTCCATCACTTTGAAAAACTTTAATTTTGGAAGTAAACTGCCTCTCAACCAAAGCTTGAAATTTCAAAAAGACACTAAAAAATTCAGATTTCTTATGTAACGGATAAAGCCAAGAAAATCTGGAGTAATCATCAACAAACAGAGCATAATATTTGTAACGTTGCACACTAGATACGGGAGCCTTTCCCCATAGATCACAGTGTATCTTGTCCAAAGGTGCCAATGTCTTAGTAAAAGAACTAACATAAGGTAAATGAGAGCTCTTACTAAACTGACAACTATTACAAACAGTCCTCTTATTACAATTCATTGTTATTAATCCATGAGTCTTCAAAAAAGTAGTAATCCTAGAGTATGGGTGTCCCAACCTTTGATGCCACACATCTTCAAAAGAAGTTACAAACCTAGAAGAAAACAACGCCATACCAGAAGTAGTTTTAACAGAGTCAACAGCAGAAGCAATAGGAGCAGAGGCATCAACACAAAAATTAACAGATGCAACAGCAAGAGCATGACCAACAGGAGCAGAATCATCACAAAAAACATACAATCCTCCTTTCTTACTACCCGATGCCAGAATCTTCTGTGTTTGAATTTCCTTAACAAGAAAACCAGAATCAGTAAATTCAATCGAACAACCAAGATCTCTGGTGAGTTTAGAGACAGAGATCAAGTTCTTTGTAATGTCAGGAACAACCAACACATCTTTAAGAGGCAAATTTGTACTACCAAGATTTAAAGAACCAGTACCACAATGTGTAATCGACAACCTCTCACCATTCCCTACCATAAGTGAACAAGAATTTGGAAGAGACATAACAGAAGAAAGTTTACCCGGAGTATTTGTAACATGATCAGTAGCTCCAGAGTCTGGAAACCACCCCTGATCTTGAGATGAAGTCAGTCTTATTGCTGCTAAAGCTTGAGGAACATCTTCAGATTGATAGGAGTGATCAAATCGACCCCAACACTTGAGAGCACCATGACCAAGTTTCTGACAAATCTGACAACGAATAACAGATTTTGTAGAATTCAAGAGACGTTCTTGATTTTCTTTTCCAGGAAAAACAATCGAATGATGCTTGCTTGCAGACTGCATAGTAGGAGCAAACCCTTGGTTTTGAGATGTGAACAGACGACCACGACCCTGACCACGGCCCTGAAAAGATCGTCCACCTCTATATGGTTTTGCAGAAGCAAGAAAAGCCAGATTTGGAGTAGGAGACTGATGAAAATTTTCTCTGCTTCGCAAATCATGACTCTGCAGAAGCGGTAGTAGATCAGTATACGTAGGAACCGGTGGCTTGAGCATGGTGGTTGCAAACGCCTCATACGCCGGACCTAAATTTGTCAAAAGAAGGAACACCTTGCGTTGATCTTCAACTGGTTTTCCAATTACTGCTAATTTATCGCAGATGGTTTTAAACTGAATGAGAAAATCATTCAAAGAAACAGAGTCTTTCTTCTTGAGAAAGTACAATCGGGATAACAATTCAAATTCGCGAGCCTCAGAACATTGAGAAAATGCATCAGACAGCAATTTCCATAAATCGAACGACGACTGGGCTCCAACAGCAAGAGCAAGAATATTCTCAGAAAGAGTTCCAGTGATCCATGCTCTAACAAGACGATCCGTCTTTAACCATGAAAGATAACAAGGATTAGGCACAACTTCACCTGCATAATTTTGGATAACCGCCTCAGGTGCTGAACACTGCCCGGTAAGAAATCCATCTAGATCTTGACTTTCGATGAGGGATAAGATCTGAGTGTGCCATAACAAGTAATTATTAGCGGTTAACCGAATAGTGACAAAGTTTGTCACATTTAGGTTGCTTGGATAAGGGTAAGAAGAGGAAGCCATTAGCACAGAAATGATGATTGTTGAAGAAATCGACACCAGAAAGTGAGATCTCCTTCAGCCTATAGCAGGAAACACAGATTGAAAACAAAGATCTGAACGCAGAGAGCAAGTCTGAAGAACAGAGATCAAGACACTAACTGCAAACGAAACCAAAATGCTTCATCTAGTAGATCAGTTGCTGCCTTCAACAGAAAATGCAGAAAGCAAGAATCTAAAACCAGAAAGGCCTGCAATCGTCTTCATCGCTGGAACTTTCCCAAAAACAAACTGAACAAAACAAGAAAGAAGGTTCAAGAAAGAAAGTTTAGGAAAAAGGTAATTTCGTATAGGAGAAGTCAATCGCTGGAAAGCCTGATACCATATTAGAATATAGAAACTGAATATATTGGATTGAATGAATGATAAGATACAACAGGGGTATATATAGGATTACAATATATGATTTTCATCACACGGTCTCTATATGACACGTGTTAGTCCCCTTTTTCCTATAATAACAAAAAAAACTTATCTATTATTTTTTTTTTTTTTTTTTTTTTTTTTTATTTTTTTTTTATAAAAAACACCAAAAAAAAAAACCCCCCCCCCCCCCCCCCCAAAAAAAAAAAAAACAAAACAAAAAAAACCCAATCCTTTTCCCCCTCCCCCCCCTTTTTTTTGTTTTCCTCTCTTTTTTCCCTATTTTCTCCTCCCCCCCCCGGGTTCCCCCCCTTTTTTTTTTGCCGGGTGGGATACAGAAATTTATTGGCGAGGCCCTTTGACTCTCCTTATCATAATATGATAGATTGATGCTCCTGCCCTTTGCTGCCTCAAAGGAGCAAGCTCGCAAGCGATAATCATGTGCGACGTAATGTCTGGACCTCTCGTTCCTTGAGACCTGGGAAGAAATTTGATTGGTATATTCATTCTGTTTCTTCTTTTCATTTACTTTGAACCATCTAATCTAATGATGTAATGAGCCTTCTGAAACTAAGAAATGGTTGTGTGCACACTCTTTTTTCCATTTGAAATGGAAAACTGCTTAAATACCATGGTATAAAATGATTAAGATGTAAACTATTGTTTTTATCATTTAGGATTTTAGACTCGCAGAATACACATAATACATAGTTTTCAGAAATCCTAATGATAGAAAACGCATTCTCCCTAATCTAAATTGGGTTCTACAATATGTTCCTCCTGTTTGAATGGCAGGCATCATTGTTGCTATTTGAGGAAGACTAGGATTGGGTCTGTGAAAAAGAAAGCCTTCCACATGAATAAGACTTGACCAAGAAGAGTTATGATTTCCAATATCTGGTTCCCTTTATGGTGTGATGATTCAATCCCTTAGAAAATGTTTGGGATCAAAAGAAATCATGGTTATTTGGGTTTGTTCCTTTCAACTAATAAATTAGAGTAGAAAATCCAACCTGGTTCCTTAGGAAATGGTGCTTACCCCAAACATCCCAACTTCCCTCTACAAAGGCTTTCTAATTCTGTTTTGTCTCACCATATTGATTGTTGACTTTCCTCTTACACAAAAATCCATTTCAACTTTACAGGATTGTGAATTCATGATAAACCAGGAAGAAAGCCATTGAGTTGACCGGGAAGAAACACCTTCCTTAGTTGTGAACTCCTATCTTGTTGCTGACATTATATATTGTGTCTATGATGCTGTTAGGTTGTATAGCTATATGCCTTATTCTTTGCTTTTAAAAGGAAACATTCTTCATGTATAGCTGCATTATAAGTTCATTTATTGAATAATTAGATCCATTCAGGTTTTTATTTGTCTTCTTAAAGTTATGTCCGTACAAAACTTGCTTCATCAATGATTAATGTAGATTGATTGCTGTAAATAGGTGTTATGTAGTTCCTGCATCCATGATGGGAAACCAACCACTGAATATTATTGCAAATGGCTTTTTATACAGTGTTTAGTTTATCTTAATGTCCAAAGATAAACATTTGGAAGATATTATTATATTAGAGGCATTCCTTTATTCTTCATTAGGGCTTAGGGTTTGCACATTGTTATTTGGGATTGGATTACTTCTGTTTCGGTGTCCAATACATCCTATGGTTACGAATTAGCCATAGTCAAGTTTTATTACATTTGCAGTTTACTGTTGTTCTGGTCCTTTTGACTTTATGTTTGCATACCGGATCTTTATTATGCAGTGGTTGTTGTTTTTTACTTTGCATTTCAATTATTAGTGTTTGCTCAAAAAATTTACCACCAGTTGCATTTTTGAAGGATGAGTTGCTTGGGTTAGCTGGGATCCCAATGCAGATCCAGTCTACAAGAATAAATCTTTGGATATGGATGTGTTCTATCATGCTGGTGAAACACAACAGGTGAATGTTGATTGCAGCTCCGTATAACGAATTATTATGCTGTATTATGTATTAATATTTTGGAACTCATTTAATTCTTTGGATGTTGGGGTCTTTTTGATGTTGTATTTGTTAATTGGAAAGCATTAGTCCTTCCTCACCCCCACCCCAAAAAATACTCGGTACATATTTCTAGATCAATCACAACTGCACAAGTGATAACCAACCCACAAGACGGTTGCAAAGCATAGTTATCAAGGTGGCAAGATGACCATGTCATTGGAGAGGGTCCAAAAGGAAAGACACTGAAAAGGCAGCAAGGCGCCCGAGGAGCTTGGACTCCTTGATAACCATGTCACAAACTTCAGGTCCAACAATGATAAATACTTCGACCGGTTCTTAGATTTGCAGGATTTCAGAACAATAAAAAAAGAATAAAAGAAAAAAGAAAGAAAGAAGAACAAGATGGGGTCATCACTTAGACAGCTCTCTCAACCATGGTCTCTCACCACTGTCTCACAGAACCATGGTTTTTATTTTTCTATCTATTAAATTTAATGTTAGAATGCATTAAAGGGAAAAAAAGTCAAAGGGAGTAAAATCCAAAGTCTACGGGGATTGTGGTGGTAGTTTCCTCCCTTTTTATGTTTATTTATTATTCACTATTCAGAGTGTAACACACTGATGTAATGTTAGATTGAAGGGGATCAACTAGGGGCCAGTTAACCTAGATCTTGTACGAACCAGACAACCCAGCAAAGTTGAGTAGGTTGTGACTGGTATGTGATGGGAGTCTGAAGTTGAGTACTTATGCAGACATAGCCTTGGGGGAAGAACAATTACACGAGATGGTTTGGATACTAACATTCTCTTTTGTTGAGTAAACCTGGAATATTTTCTTGGAAGTATTTTAAACCTTCTTCTAGGATCCAGGGGCTGTTTTGTCTTGGCACAGAGTTGATGGATAACTTGAGAATTGAGATAGGACCAATTTGTCCTTGCCAATTAGGAACTGATTTGTAACAAATAAAAGTAAGTTGTCAAAACAGTGAATGGTTTGAAAAAACTGTACACTGTGAAACATCTTGGGCACCCTGTAATCTGCATCACTTTGGACAGAGTTGCCTTACCTGACCAATATTTGGTCCATGGCCAATGTGTTTGTTCCAGAAAAAAGGCAATCCCCCTTCAAGGGAGAGAAGGGGGTGGAGATCTCCAAGAGAATGTGCTAGGTTTCTTATTTTCTGAGTCAATTGTTTTCTTAATTTTTCCTTGTATTACTTTCTGACATCACATTTCCATTGCCCATCACAGTAATTGCTCCGAAGAAATTGAAGAACAGTGTGCAGAATCCCCCACTTGATTGGAGTGGTGATCCTTGTCTCCTTCATGAGTACTCATGGACTGGAGTTTCATGCTCTGAGGGCCCTCAGATCCGTGTTGTGGCATTGTGAGTTGGCACCTTGATCAGTGACTTGTACTAGGTTGCTGTTTCAATCCTTCTGACATTGTTTACTCATTTGGTGGTTTTACCAGGAATCTTACTAGCATGGGTCTTTCAGAATCTCTATCGCCAAGTATTGGCAAGTTGACTGGTTTGAGTGATATGTAGGTTCTCCAAATTCAGTGGACATTTGTGATGCTGAAAGTTCGGAATCAAAGATTTTTCTGATCATTAATTTCATCTTTCGAATGACAGCTGGCTTGGAAACAACAACTTGTCAGCGCCAGTTCTTGATCTCAGCCCATTAAGGAGGCTTCAGATACTGTAAGTTTTTAGGTACATATTCCTTGTGTTCTTTAACTTTTAGCTTTGGATTAAAAAGGTGAGATTGATAGCTCTTGAGCCATGAAGTTAAATAGCTCCAAAGTCTCTACTATCTGACACTTGGAAACTTTAATCCTCGAGCTATACTATTCTTTTGCTGTGTGTGATAACTCAGGATTGAGTGGTCCATATGTATTCCCATTGTTGGAAACAGTATCTTGTTGGATCACCTTTAGAAACTGGATTTTGTTAAGTTTGTTGTGACCTCCTTTATTCTATTGCTATCATTTTTCAAAGGCATTTGGAGGACAATTAGTTGAGCGGAGAGGTTCCTTCATCACTTGCCAATATAGGATTACATGAACTGTAAGTTTTTAACTTTCTTTTGGCCTCTTCATATAACATGAGTTTATTAGTGGCATTATGTTCTTCCCAACCCCCCAAAACAACCAAACACCGCGGCATTATGTTCCTCTCCACCCCAGCCCCCACCTCTTTGCCCCCCCCCCCCCCAGCTAACAACCAACCACCCCAAAAGGAGGGGCAAGAAAACATGAATTGTAACCTTAAGGGTCTGATTCATTGTTGTATGGTGAAGAAGCTCTATCGTAGATTCATAGTCATCTGAACTATGCCATGATCATTAGTATTACTGACATATCATAACATGCTTATTTATTATTATCCAAAGCTTCAAATTTGGAGTCTCTTAAATAGAGGGCTAATTGCAATGTTCAAATTTTTTGCAGAACAGAGCATAACTTGTCAGATTTCTGAATTTAACTCAAAAACACTTGTCAGATTTCTGAATTTGGGGATCTTTCAAACTTATCTATGTGCTGCAGCATTTTTTTCCTGATAGTTGACATGGAAAACTGTTTCATATTTCTTCATGAATTCTTTGGAAGATGTTTTCTTGGACAATATGAATCTATTGACAGCAGAAATATCCATCACATACCAAGTTGTGTGGCATCAGAAATTTTGTGGAAGGTAGACCACAATGTCAGCTCCTCATTTGTCAAAGTTTCAACCCATTGGCAAATCAACCTTCAATGTAATTGGAAAAATGAAACATATTGGAAAGAAATGAACAACTGAGAACATTGGGAGGAGATGCCAGTATATGGGGGGGGGGGGGTATATAGCTGCATTTGGGTAAATATGTTATATATGGCCACATTCTTAAATATCCAACTGCACCTTACCATTAACCTTCTACATGCCTCAACAAGTTGGACCTTCTGTAGATTCTATAGTATATGTGTCTAGGGAAGCCTTTACCTTAAAGTCAATATCAGTTGGTAAGGATGCAGATCCTAAAAGTGAAAAGCCTTTAACTTAGTGCATCAGCCTTTTTTATTTTATTTTATTTGGGGGGTGTTAACTATGATTCTTATACTTCGGCTAAAATGAAACCATTTTTCATGTCTACTTTGAACTTCTTTTGGGCATTGTGAAATTTGAAGGCTTCATGGTCAAGAGTGTGAAACAATTGTCTTTCATCTGAAATCAATTAATGTTTCACAAGTCTCAAGGCATTGAAAGCATCAGTACATGTTCTTGTGGATTGGCACATTTCTGTTAAGAGTTTCTTATGCATTGAATTGTCAATTTGAACAATTTTCAGATGTTCTCTTATTTTTCAGAATAAAGATCCAAAGATATCTAATGTTATATGTTTCAATCTAGGTGGATTCATATGCTTACCTTCCTGTTGGTTTTGAACCCAGGAAGTAGATCTTTTGGATGATGGCTATGGGTGGCGGAAGTATGGCTAGGAAGTGGTCAAAGGGAATCCTCACCAAGGCTGTAAATCTGTCTCTTTTCTGTATGGCTATAAAAATTAGGAAGTCATTGCTGCTACATTACATCTTTGTAACAAACCACTGCAGATTGTGGTAAAGATTTACAAATTGCTCCGTTGTAATGATTGGTCATACAGCTATGTCACTTGAAAAGGAAATGAAAGGAGAATGAATGTTTGGATGGAAACAACCCCAGTTATAGACATTGGTTTCTCATTTTACTGGATTTTGTTGGAAGAGATTTCAAAAAATTTCTTTGATGCTCATGGCTTTCCAAATGTCTATACTCTACTTCAATCTAATTACATTAAGAGCAAAATGTCTACGTGCATTTGCACGTGCGTTTTTACTAGTATATATATATATATATATTCAAAGATATTGCTCTTAACTAGGGTAGAAACAAAAACGTATAGTAGTCCCCACTTTACTACAGAATCCCTAGGATTTGATTGTAGGTGGCTCTGAAGACTATACGGATTCCCTTGCTGTCAAACCTATTCAGCGCTCAGCTATACGACAACCTTATGACTTTGGAATCATTGTTCAATCTTTGTGGTGGGGAAATTCAATACTTCTCCTTTTTGTTTTTGTTTTTATTATTTTCTTTTCTTTTCTTCTTTAGTTACTTTGTTAAAAATAAATAAATAAATAAAAAATAAAAAAAAAAAAAAAAAAAAAAAAAACGCTCATCTTCCATAAGAGCCTTTAATTGCATTAGGAGGTTAGTGCATTTGTGTTGGACTCGTGATTCCACCAATAGACTTGTTCGAATATCTACCTTGACCACGGGAGACTTACCTACACATAAGAGTCTTAGAGATAGATTTTATCCAACTCGATCTGCACAACCCTCCTGTATACGTTTACCTAACGTGAGGGGTAACAATTTTGAACTTAAACCTAATTATCTATCTATGTTACCCCAATTTCATGGGTTACTTGATCAAGATGCATATTTGTTCCTTAGGGAGTTTGAGGAGGTTTGTGTCCTTATGAAAGTACAACTCACTGATGATGCCATAAGACTACGGTTTATTACCTTTGCATTAAAAGACCAAGCCAAAATGTGGCTTTACAGCCTACCTTTGGATATCATTACCACATGGGAACAATTCACTGTCGTATTCTTGAAGAAATTCTTTCCTTTTTCTAAGACGAATATAATACGAAATGACGCTCTTCAATTTCATCAAAACCCAATGAGTATTTTTCTAAGGTAATGGAGATGTTCCAAAGCCTCCTCCAAGAATGCCCTCACCACGGTTTAGAATTATGGCATTTATGCCAAATAATTTATGAGAGTATCGATTATCAAACTAAGCAACTTTTGGAATCTATGTGCCCTACAAGATTTACATCGTTCACTGATGATTCCAAAGCTTGGGATTTTCTTTTAGACTTGGTAGATAGAACTAGAGAATGGCAATCAACCCAAGAATTTGAAAGGGCTAGTAGGGGGTATTTTGTTGATAGCCAAGTTCATAAGGATGCACAAATGGAGAGTCTTTTGAAAAAGTTAGAGACTTTGGAAGTAAAAGTTGCACCACCACCACCAAGTCAATCACATTTTATTGACAAATCTATTTCTATATGTGCATGGTGTCAGTCTCCTACACATGTAATTGAGGAATGCCCTATCTATTCTAGAGGCCAACATGAAAATGTCAGTGTGATATTCCCAAACCTGCACAGTAACACGTACAATCCTGGGTGGAAGAATCATCCTAACTTTTCATGGTCTCAAGGGCAAAACCAAAATGGATTAAACAACTATTCCACACAAAATCAATTTGGTGCTCCTAAAAAATAAAGTGCACAATTTTTTCATAATCAAAATGTCCAGTTCCCTCAAGCCCCAACTTTTCAAAATGCTAATTTAGCCAGACCTGTCAATCCACCTAATGTGCCTCATATGCCTCTCATTGCACAAAATCAATCATCACCTGGTTTCAACAGAGGTAATAATATGGAGTTTTCTCGTTTCTCTACCTTAGAGAAGAATATGGAAGTACTTTCCAACACCTGACTTCTATGCATAATATGGAAAAACAAATTTCCACTCTTGCAAGTGTTTTGTCTGAGAGAAAAAAAGGTAAAATGCCTAGTCAACCTGTGTTAAATCCTAGGATTTAGATTCAATAAACCATCAAATTTACCAAATCAAGTCAACCAAGTTGAATCCTCCCCTTCTTCTTTAGCTTCAATAAATTTTGTATCTGCATTGAGAAGTGGGAAAGGGTATTTAATAGGTGAGTCACATATTAATGAAAAGAGCGAGATTAGTGACCACTGTGATGAGGAGAATGTTCAAGTATCTCCTAATGAGGGTTTGTCTGAGAAACCATAGAAGTTGAGGATGAGCCAATTACTGTAGTTGTACCTAATTTTGTTGAACCACTAGTTGAAACTATGAGAAAATAGCAAATTTCAAATGAGAGTCCTTATGTTCCTAAGGCCGCTTATCCCAACCGTCTAGTTAATAAGAAGACGACTGTAACTATGAAGAAAATTTTTGATGTCTTCAAAAAGGTAGAAGTGAATATCCCTCTTTTAGATGCCATATCCTAGATCCCCGCCTATGCGAAAGTGTTGAAAGATTTATGCACTCATAGAAGAATCACTAGTGTTCCCAAAAAGGCGTTCTTGGCAGGTAACATTAGTTCTATAATTACTCAACCTGTAGCAGCCAAGTATAAGGATCTAGGGAGCCCTACCATATCTTGTGTCATAGGCAATACACACATTGAACATGCTTTACTTGATCTTGGTGCAAGTGTGAATCTTTTGCCTTACCATGTTTATAAGCAACTAGGATTGGGAGAATTGAAAGCAACTAAAACTACTCTTTAGTTGGTGGACAGGTCAATTAAGATTCCTAAAGAGATGGTTGAAGATGATTTACTAAAGATGAGAGAATTTATTTTCCTAGTTGATTTCATTGTGTTAGATACTAAACCTTTTTCAATCAAAGACGAAATCCCAATAATTCTAGGAAGACAGTTTTTGGCTACTAGTAATGCTTTAATCAATTGTCAAAATGGTCTCTTATGATTATCTTTCAGAAATCGAACTGTGGAGTATAATATGTTCAGGTAAGGGTGTCAATTTACAACCCGGCCCATTGAAACTGGACTGAACCGGCCCATTATAGCCCGAACGGCCTGAACCGAACCTTAATGGGATATATTTGGGCTGAGCAGCCTCAGCCCGAACGGTTTCGGGCTGGTTCGGGCCAACCCGTGTGCGGCCCGCTAGCCCGAACCGCTTGACCAGAATCAGCCAGAAACCGAAACACGGCCCGTTAAACCCATTAAGATAAAATAAATTAGTATATTAAATGAACCTTAACCTAATTCTTAACACCTTAGGGTTTCTCTTCTTCTCTGTCTCACATCTCACTGTCTCTATTTCACGAAATCAGGGTTTTATTTCGCCCTTTTTGGTTTCACTTCTTACTGTCTCTTCATCTTCTTGGCTACTCTAGCGAGCAAGCAATGGCGATTTGCTCGACTGCTCTTCATCTTCTCAGTTCGTCTTTGTTCTTGTTTCTTTATTTTTTGTTTCCTCTGAGGCTAGTGCATCAGCTACCTGCTGCTACAAGCGCATCTACAGAGCCACATAGGCATGTAGTTCTGACTTTCCAGAAGGTTTTCTTGCTTTCAAAATAAGACTATTCCCATTCTCTACTAAACAAAAACTCCAACGTCCATCAAAGAAATATGTGTAGTTTGCTCCATTAGGATCGCTATTAAAAAAAGGTAGGAAGAAAACGAATTAAAACTATGCTCTGTTCTTCTCATCTTTGTAGTGAAAACCATCTCGCTTCCCAACCAAAAGCATAGCTTGCTGCTGAACAACATAAACCTCCTCTTGTGCTTGAGTGCTTTTTGGCATTTTTATAGCTTTGTATAGCTTTGCCAACAATTCTCTCGGACATAGTTTCGTTGTGTAGCTTTGCAAATTATAAGGTGATATCAACACTAATTTTGTGTTTAGTTGAACCATTAATACTACTCTCTATGCTATTATTTTTATTTACTGGTTCAAGTTTGAGATGCAAGTGTGCAACAGGATCTAAAATTCAGCCCTTAATTTCTGAGAAAGCAATTAGCTTGAACTGAGATGTGACTATGTTATTTGCTTTCCCTCTCATTCCATTTTACCCAGGGTAGGTAACTTAGTGGATGTAGAAGCTAAGCAGAGGTTGAGGGAGGTTCTCTTATCATTGCAAGCCTTCTCTTTGGAGAAAAAGAGCAAGTGAATAAATTTGTTTAAGAGAAAAAAAAATCCAACTCCATCATAGATGTAGCAGTTTCCAAATTAGTAGCCGATTGTTCCTTTACCTGAATTAAGTCTTGAAAATAATCTTGTGTGTATTCATGTAAGTATTCTTATTCTGTTCTTCTGCACTTGATTTTTGCATTATGGTTTTTGAAACTAGATACAAGACTTTTCAAGTTTTATAGATGTGGTTGAACCAGCACAAAGTAATTCCAAACAAATAATTTGAAACTAATCCTCCAACTATAAGAAAATAAAATTTGAATGTTCACTTTTAATTTAGTCCAAACTATTACTAAATCCAATTTTAAACCATTAGTCAAACCGTTAATCTAAACCATTAGTTAGCCCAAACCCAAACCGCACCAAACCAAAACTGGCCCGAAACCGTTATTTTGCTTACGAGCCATGTTTGGGCTGGGTATTCTTCAACCCGAAACCGTTAAGCCCAGCCCAAAACTGTTCCAAACCGCACCGTTGACACCCCTATGTTCAGGATAGGGAAACAACCATAAATAGAAGAAGAGATCAATATGCTTGAGGAATCTTTGGATTTTCCTATTGATTTGATTACCCACTTTGAGATTGATTTTGATTTTGAATTTCAAGAATGTATGGATATGTTGGATGATGATACTGAAACTTTCTTTTCTGAAGTCTTGAATTTTCACATACCTTTGGAGCTCATTAAACCCCCCCCATCCATCTCCATCTCCATTCCCAAACCCTTAATAATTGAACCCTTCAAGCTAGAATTGAAAGAGTTGCCTTCTAATTTGCAATATGCTTTATTGGGATAAGATAATACTCTTCCTATCATTTTTGTCTCTGATTTAACTTCTGACCAAACAGAAGAGTTGATCATACTATTGAATGATAATAGAGAAGCATTAAGTTGGTCTATCACTGCTATCAAAGGTCTAAGCTCTTCCATTATACAACATCACTCATCTTATGAAGGATGCCAAACATTTTAGAAAGCCTCAACGTATGATGAGTATTTTTTTTGACATTGTGAAGGTTTTTCTTGAAGTCTTTAGGGATGACTTTTCTATTCATGGTTTTTCTTATTTTGAGTGTCTTCCCCATCATACATTGATATTAAAGATAAGACTAAAGCTTCCCATGATAAGCACATCTTGACTAAAAGGTATACCCCTCATTTGTCTTCCTTGTTTATCTTTTCATGCATGCATTGAGGACATTGCATTACTTAAGTGTGTGTGTGTGGGGGGGGGGGGGGAATACCTTCTTTGTAAATTGTAACTTTGGCTTTGGTTAGTGTACATACTCTTTCAATTGCTATGATGTGTGAAATGAGAGTGATTTTGGTACCCATCGTGAACACATAAAAAACCCTGTTGAGAGGAAGGTAACTTGTATGTATGTTGAGATGAGAATTTCCTTAGAAAAATAAAAGGCCCTTAACTTAAGGCATTGGACCATCTATGGGTTTTGTGGGTCCTTGTTCCTTTGGCTAGGAGTTAAGATCAATTATTTTTTTTGTATGGCATGACAAAAGTGAAAAAAAAGAGTAGAAAGTAAAAGTTGAATTCCTTGGAACTGGATAGGACACTCCGATTCAAGAATCGAGGTGACTTGATCGAAACTCTTAGGAATGAGATTATTGAAAAGAACTCTCACATCACTGTCTATGTGGGCATATGCAAAGCAAAGCTACAAAGTAACTTGGGTTTCTGGTGTTTGCTCCACCATGTCATTCAAGCCAACTGTAGAGGAGTAAAGTAGAGTTCATTACTCAAAAGAAAGAAGAAATAAATAAATAAATGCAAGTGTCATCAATGCCTTGGTATAAATGTTTGGTAAAAAATACTTCAAAACCTTAGTCCTTGGTTCCCTTGCTTTATGAATGGTTTTGCTTAAAGGAGAGGTGTACTTGAAAGATATAAGGTGAGTCTTTGATTGAGATATATGCTTAGTCTCAAGAATCAAATATGGGGTAATAAAGTTCAAGTGTGGGGGATCTTAAATCAATAGAGAGGAAAATTGTCATAGCTATTGATACTGTATGAGTACTTACTATATGTTAGAGTTGGAATTTGCAATGTTTTATTTTGAGCTGAATTGGAATTTTGGATGTATATTATTTGCAAACATCCACGAGACAAAACTCGTCCTCTAGGGAAAACCTAGTGGTTTAAAGGCTTGTGCACATGCTAAGTGTAACCGTAATTCCTACGAAAGTGAGTTAAAATTTTATTTTGTTGCATTAGTTTCTTACCTTCATTTGTATTTTTCTTTTATTCTTGCTTGAGGACAAGCTTAGTCTAAGTGTCGGGGAATCTGATGAGCACATTTATGTGTGACATCTTAGGGCATAAAGCATGCATTTTACACACTTAGAGTGGACATTGGGTTTTATGTTGTTTTTGCAGATTTTATGAATTTTTAGGAACTTGAGCGAATATTTGGAGTTTTAGATATGAAACATGCAATTTTACATGTCAAAAGGTCTGTTCAAATTCTCAAGTGCGAAAATGGGTCTGATTTGGAGCATGATAGGCTAGAGATGCAATTATGGGCCAACTCCAAAGTATCTTATAAAATTAGATTAGGATTTTTATTTTATTTTTTTCATTATTGTAATTGAAAGAATGTATGGAGCCCACAAGTAGTCAAAGATTAGGATTTTCTATTTTTTCTAGAAGATTTCATTTTTTTAGATTTTATTTATTTCTCTAATTAGTTCTCTCTCTCTCTCTCTCTCTCTCTCTCTCTCTCTCTCTCTCTCTCCCCTACTTTCTATTTCTTTCACTATTTTATTTTATTTTTTCCCCTTAATTAACCCAAAATCACTTTTCTAAAAGTATATATATTTCTTTCCTTCTTCCACTCTTTCTCTTTCTTCTCCACCTTCTCTACGTGTAACTCAAAGTTTTTAAGTTTTTATTTTTTTTAATTTATTCTTTCTCTCCACTTTCCCCCTCTTCACGTGCTTCTATTTTTTTAGTTTTTTATTATTTTTTTCTCCACACATTCTTTCTCTCTCTCTTTTTATTCTTACGAATTTTGCTAATTTTTTTTACTCTTATTATTATTATTATTATTATTATTTTATCTCCTTATTTGTAAATCATTCTCCTTCTCCTTCTCCTATAAATATTACCCCCTCTTAGATCTAGGACACTTTATTTTTCTCTTTAGTTTATTTAGGTCTTGCACCTTCTATTCTCTCTAGCTTGTTCTAGGTTTTCTCTAGTTCTTTGATTACTTTGTGGGTTCTAATTCTAGATTGAATGTTTAGGTTTTAATGTTTTGCAAGAAAGATTGAAATTGTGTAATTTTTTTTATGCAAGTGTATTTCCTTTATTTTTATCAATGCAATTTCAAGTTCAAGTTCAAGTTCAAGTTTCAAGTTTGAGGATTTGTGTTCTCTCTGGGTCTAGCAATTGCAGATCTAGACTATTCTAGATCTGGTTGTTAGGGTTGGTTGAGATTCGAATTGTTTATTCAAGTTTTTTTTGGAGATTCAAAGATGCAAGTAAGTAACATTCTTCAATAATCTTCTCTCCCCCCTCCATTCCCGCTTCTATCTACCCCTCCATATTCTTAATTTAGGATTTATTTTTTAGCACTTACTTACTGTTCTCCCCTCCCCTTGGGTCCTTGATCAAAGATGCCTACAGTCGTGCCTCTCTTTGGTTAAGGTTTCCCTTTTCCTTTTATTGCTTTGTTTATTGCTTTGTTATTTGCTTTTATTATTTCCTTTCTGCATTTTTTTTCTCTTTAATATCCTTTCCCCCGATCGGTAGACTATAAGCTACGGCAAAGGGTCCTCGGTCAAAGTCATTATAATTATACTCCCCTTCCCTTGATCCAGAGCTGACACTCAGATTACTTCCCTTTTATTTTTATTGTTCGCATTTTTTTCCTTGTCTTATATTTGTGCGTTGGTTGTGTTTGCTTTATTTTTCGTCTCAATTCGATTGCATTAGATGTATGGATTAGGATCACTTTAATTTAATTAATTAGTTAAAATCTTTGAATCATTGCACTCTCATATTACCATTAAGGGGTTAAATTTATGTGGCATATCTCCTTGAGATTGACTCGTTAGCTATACGATACTATGCGCTTGCGGTTATTTTATTTTACAAACAAGTATCCCTCATCATCATCCTCATCCTCCGACTCATCATCCTCCTTTGTACCCGAAGATCTCTCAGCATGATCTAGCTGCATCAGTCCAATGGTCCCCGTGCCAATGGGATAGCCTAGATCTCCAGTAATCATCTCTATATCCTCTAGTCTCACCCTGAAGTGCCTAAAGATGAGCGTCAGAAGTCACCCAAAGCAAATGTTTCTCGTACCTGGATGCTCAACAATCTCTATCATGGTGTTTTGAATGATGAAAGCCAGATCTATCTCGAACCCCATGTAGATCTGGTAGATGACTAAAGCCTCCATCACTGACACCTTATGGTGATGACCGGCTTTAGGAATGATGTTCCGACCCACAATCCGACTGATGACCCTAGCCGAAGGAGTCATCCTACCACTAGTTCGTGGACGGTAGCAACAATCATCATCCCAAAGCGTAGCACAAATCTTATGAAGCTCGTAAGGAAGAAGATGTTTGTCTAACACAGCACTAGCTTGTATCCATATGCAAGCATGTGGATAGGAAGGTACTCTAAAAATCTCTGCTTGTGTACATGTAGTGAATTTGATCTATCTCCCAGACCTGACTCTCTAAGACCAGTTAAAGAAGATCCACCCCTAAACCCTCCTCCAATTGGGAGTATACCTGATGGTGGTTTTGACCAGTAGACGCATGCAAATGGTCAAACTACTAATGATATACCCGGTGCTCCATTGGTATGAAGCTTCCGTGATATTGCTAACACTATGGGCAATATGATGCAGCAGCAAGCTAACCAGTTCAATCAAATGATGACGGGTTTCATGACTCTTCATAATGAGACTCGTACTGGTGCAAATGGAAATCCTAATGCCACAATCCCGAATGCGAAAAGGTTACCTGGAACTCCTCATACCCGACTGATGGAGAGTTTCTTTGTCACATCCACCCAGCCGGTACCCTACCTGGCATACCCGAGTGTGTGATCCACAGCCCCGAAGATCAAGTATCGAGGTAATCAACCTCCCACATAGACAATAACATAATCATGAACAATAATAATCAATGTGCAAAAGATAATCAAAAGATCCAAATAAGGAAAGAATAAATCATATATAATCAGAGTACGAAAGACACCCAAAATGTCTAAATCAAAAGTAAAGTGAGGCGGAATCCCACTCTACAACCAGCGGAAAAGTAGTACTAAAAGAAAAGGGAAAGGAATGAAAACTAATCCCAATAGCAGGTACAATAAGTAACTAAATTGTTCTTAATCTTATAGACAACATCTGTATAAGTATAAATCTCAAAAATGGCGCAAGGGCACTTCCACTCTATGGTCGGACTAAGCATCGTACGTAGCATAACCACCCGCGGAATCTTCAGTGTAATTGTCGAAACCGCAATCACCTTCCTGGAGATATGCCTCTTCTCCTTGCGCTTCTTCATACGAGCAGTCATGATACTTAGAACTTGTAGAGAAATCTAACAAAACATTTTACAAAAGGAATGAGTTTCAAAGAAACTCAGTAAGGCAGTTAATCCACAACAACATAAATGACAGGATTTCAAAGCAAAGTAAAATGCTAAATGACATGAAACATATGATGCAAATATGATTCTAACTCTATGTATGCTGGTCTCTATTAGCAGACATGCTTTAAGTCGTAGCACCGTACTTCTTTAGGAAGGTCTCATCACACAACGCCTTTTGGTAGTGGGTCCGGCATCCCTCGGGACATTCCATGGCTGGGGGTATAGGTCACCACTCTCTCACATCACCATTGGTCTATGTACCGGCGCATGTCA
The DNA here is from genome assembly GCF_041222555.1 of Hakea prostrata. Lineage (NCBI taxonomy): Eukaryota > Viridiplantae > Streptophyta > Magnoliopsida > Proteales > Proteaceae > Hakea > Hakea prostrata. The sequence continues at coordinate 3,825,099 of NC_142605.1, forward strand.
GGGTCAAAGCCTAGCCAAATGCAAGCCTTCTACTCAGTTACATCAAGTCGATCCCAGATACGTCCATTCCTTGCCCCTGGAGATCCTTTCCGGTATCCTTCACACTAGAGTCCTCATAGTCCCTGACTACGGACTCATCAACCCTATAGGTCATCCACATATGGTAAACGGGAAGCTCTCACGTCCCCTCACGGGTTGGTTACCGGTCTTGAGCGCCCGTGAGCCCAAGTCTATCCATGTGCAACCCTACCGATAAATGGTTCCCACAATGTGATTCTTGTCCTCTCACGGGTTGGTTACCGGTCTTGAGCGCCCATGAATCCCCATTGCTACCATGGGTCGTTCGGTCTCAATACCCCTCCGATTAGGGTCTGACATAACGGGACGTCCTAGCCAAACACCACTAGACAGTTCTAAATGTGTCATCCAACAGCTTAGGAAGGTGTCCAAAGGGCATCTCCGGAAACATCCCATTATATTCCCGTAGTAGTCCAAGGACAAAAGTGTCAAAAGGACACATCTCCTTTTCAAACCGTACTTATTCATACACAAACACAATTCCATAACATCACATACATGGCAGCTTCTCATATGGAAAGGATTCAATAATAACATCCAACTTGCATATATTTGGTAAGTAAATCATACATGAATCATTTTAGTATAAACAAGTATTGCTACTATAATCAAGGTATTGCATTAGTAATATATATGTGTAAACAACTAATTAAGGAAATAAACTAACAAGATTCAAATATAGAAACTAGGATATGCAATCAATGTAGTTAAGGAAATAATCATCCTTACCTTATATAACTTGCAAGGAATCTTAGGGAATCAAGTAAGATCTTGACAAAACTTGAGAAGAAGATCCTAAACAAGTGTATACACATATTAGGAAAGATACCTAAATGGAAAGATATCAAAACATCCAAAACAGACCAAATATGGAGTTGCTGTACTCATTGGTCGATTGACTTGGTCTACTGCCTCAGTCAACCAATGAGTCGACCAACCGAGATAGTGGCCTTCAAAAATCAGAATTTTGAGAATAAAGAACCGAATTTGGTGGTTCAAAAGGGTACTAAACAAGGGGTAAACTACAATGGTAGCATCCTAGTATATAGAGGACCTCAAATCACTAATCGAATCAAGTTTTCAAGTTACAAATTAGGAAACAAAAGTTACCATAATTAGATCAATCATGGTTCTTGAAGAAAGAACATGGTATGATCAAGGAGAACGAACTAGAGATTGATAGGTTATAGATCTTGTAAAGAAAACACAGCAATTGACTACTAATATGATTAATAAAATAGATCTAAGAAGATCAGAATTTAAATCAAAAGATGAACGAAGACAAGATCATGATTTAGATCATGATTCCTTCAAAAGCTTGCAATGACCATGATTAAGATCATTGCTTTAGCCATTAATCCTTAGGAAATCATGAGAGATAAGTAAAGAGATGTTTGCAACAGAGAATGCAGCATCTTCTCTACTATCTCAACTCAAAAAGGAAAGAAAATCAAAGATGGAGGAGAAGAAGAGAGTGTAGACATACCTTTTGATGCAAGAGGAAGAAGATTACTTGAGTTCTTGCGAGGGATCAACCAAGGATGCAAGGAAGATGACTTACAGAGGTCTCTGGTACGTTCCAAAGAGTTTGGAGGCAGCAAATACGAAGTAGACTCAAGATTGGACTTAAATAGAGCAAGCAAGACCTAATTAACAAAAACAGAACCCATTGGTTGATTGGATTGGTCGACTGGTCCAGTCGACCAATGAGTCGACCAATCAGAACAACAAGACCAAAACAGGGAAATGAAGGCTCAAATCTAATCCAAACATCAAGGGGTTTTGCACACACACCAAGTGACTTACCTAGTAGGTAGAAATGCCTTTGAACCATGACAAGCACTCTAAGTCCATCAACTAATCCGATCTTCATCAGGATGCAGTTTCCATAAATGGAACACTGACATCAACACTCATGGATTGAAATCCAGTCGCCAAGTCTTCCACTAGGATGGCCCATAGCTGACTTCTTGCTTTACTTCGGGTTGTCGGACCTACAAACAACAGAGTTTCTGGGTCAAGGTTAGGGCTGGGTTTCACATTCTTGAAGTTGCAAGTGCCTACCTTCACTGGCGTCTTGAAATATACTCTGTTTCTGAACAAGTGGCTGCAAAATTAGAGAAAGCTTTCCGTAATCTGTAGTGTTCTAATGCACGAAGGTTTCTGTTTGCCGAATAGAAGCTCCAACATGAAGCTGATGCTTGGTGGACCTCCACCCGACCTATTCTTGAAGAATTGCATGCCGGTGTTGTGACTTGGGAATTATTCAAGGAAGCCTTTCGTAAGAATTACTTCCCTAAAGCAGTGAAAGATGCCAAGGAAGCTGAGTTCATGGCTCTTGTCCAAGGTTCTCAGTCTGTGCTGGGCTACCAGAAAAAGTTTGAAGAACTCTTTTTCTTTGCTCATGATTCTATGAAGCCTGATCATGCTAAGGCAAAGAAATTCTTTAAAGGTTTGCGGCCTGCAATCAAAGCATACCTCACTGTCCTCCCTATTGAGAGTTATGCCCAGATTGTACAGAACTCAAAGAAGCTGGAAGAAACGGAAAAAGAAAGTGCTCGTGTTCGAAGGCCATGGCAGCCAAGGAATCCTAGATTGGTTGATCGTATTGAACGGCAATTTGTTAGACCTACACCATATCCTACTCTTGTATTTCAGCCTAGGAGCGTAGGTTAGAGTTCAGGTTTGCACATGCCGGTCAACATGGTCAGTTTGGTGGGAATAGACTAGAAGTGAATATTCCATCTTCTAGGCCTGGGAATGTGAATCCTAGACCTATGGTTCAGAAGCCCCCTATTGCAGTGACTTTAGTTGTACCAAGGGACCCCGTTTGCTTTTGCTATAAGCAGACTGGACATTTCGCTCGTGCTTGCCTAAGAAGATGAATCAGCCGTCAGTCCCTGTTGCTAAGAGTGCTCCTGCCCTCCTTCTGGAAGAGTGTTCAGTATATCTGGTACTAAACAAGATGTGAACCATGATGTAGTGATAGGTACATTGTTAGTCTATTCTATACTTGCATTTGTTTTATTTGATACGGGTGCATCTCATTCGTTCAATTCATCTACATTCATTAAGAAAACTAACCTAACACCGAAGAATCTATCCAGTTGTTTGATGATTAGTACTCCTACTAGATCTGTTGTGAAACTAGATAAAGTGTTAGAAGAATGTCCTGTTTCAGTTTGTGAAAGGAATCTGAAAGCCAATCTAGTACTACTTGATATGAAAGATTTTGATGTTATTTTGGGAATTGATTGGTTGACAGCCCATAAAGCTGTAATTTTGTGCTCTTCGAAGAAGATTCAATTTCAGATTTGTGGAAATTCAGTTTTTTTATTTCAAGGTGAGAAAGAAAGAATTAGTAAGAAGACTTTGACCGCATTGATGCAAGTTTGTGCATTAGTGGAAAGTGCTTCACCTGGAAGCAAGGTCAAGGAAGAGAAGAAGCTTGAGGAAGTTAAGATTGTCTATGACTTCATAGATGTTTTTCCGGATGATCTGTCAGGGCTGCCCCCTGATAGAGATGTTGAGTTTTCGATTGATTTGATCCTAGGAGCTACTCCGGTATCCAAAGCCACGTATAGAATGGCACCAACCGAATTGAAGGAACTACAAAACTAGTTGAATGAACTCTTAGAAAGAGGTTTTATACAGCCAAGTGTATCACCTTGGGGAGCTCCGATTTTGTTTGTGAAGAAGAAGGACGGTAGCATGCGTCTATGCATTGATTACCGGGAGTTGAACAAGTTGACCATTAAGAATAGATACCCGCTGCCCCGGATTGATGATCTCTTCGATTAGTTGAAAGGTGCAGCCATGTTCTCAAAGATTGATTTAAGATCAAGATATCACCAACTTAAAGTGAAGTAATGTGATATTTTCAAGACAACTTTTAGAACAAGATATGGTCATTATGAGTTTAGAGTTATGCCTTTTGGTTTGACTAATGCTCCTGCTGTGTTCATGGATCTCATGAATTGAGTTTTTCACGATGTGCTTGACAAGTTTGTGATTGTCTTCATTGATGACATCTTGATTTACTCGAAGAGTGAAGAAGAGCATGTGAAACATCTTGGTTTCACTTTGCAAAGGTTGAGAGAAATGAAGCTTTATGTTAAGTTTAGCAAGTGTGATTTTTGGCTCTCAAGGGTAGTATTTCTTGGTCATGTAGTTTCAGCCTGATGCATCCAAAATCTGCTCAGCCCTTAGATCTCCTGAGAATGACCTGCAAAACAAAGCGTCAGATGTGGCCCAACCATTGGGGTTGGGAGTACACCTCCGAAGGCTAAATCAGTTGATGAACTTAATCACAAATGGCTCTGCTATAAGCACAAAGCTAAGGAATGAATAACTTGAATACGATTCAGATAATAAGCATCTGAGTGTTCACGTCCAAGTGTGTGTGTCCATTCCTTGTGGGCAGGTGATGTTTATATAGAGTGTACCTTCGAATCTTCTTCATTGGATGTATTTGAGCCTTCTTCGGATAGTCGTTGGATCCTAACAGTTAGATCCGTTGAGCGATAGACTTCTACTAGTTTGGACTAGTAGAGGACTTCTAGGATAACCCGATTGTTATCTGATGGTTATCCTTTTGATAGCGATAAGTGACAGCTGCCAAATTCTCCCTATCGTCATTAGGTTAATTAACCTCCTCCATAAGTATTGGATTAGGGCGTGCTTGTGACTGAGTTAGTCTCCTTCCTCAACAAGCTACCTCCTTCCTCGGTTGAGAAGGAACTCGACCTCTACCTCTTCGAGCTCCGACTAAGCGACCTTGGCCCCGACCTCTTCCTCCTCTCTACATGGTGTAAATGTCTGTGGAATAAGACAAAGGACATTGCTTGTTAAAGTTATTTCGAAAATTCAGCCAGAAGGGCATTTTCGTAATTTTTCAGAAATTTTCAAATTTGGGAAAAATGCAAATTGACCATACTAGCATGTGCATAATACTTGGAATAGCATGTTAAGATGTTTTATTTGAAGAAAATCCGTCAAAATCTTGGTCTAAAATCAAAAAATTCAGCAAGAAGGAATTTGGGGATTTTGAAATTAGGTCAAAATTGGATTTTTGAAAATTCTAAAATTGGTTAAATCAAACTACATGTACACATCCACAACATCATTTTAAGCATGTAGCAATTGATTTCGTGCGAAAACTCCAAGCGGTTTGTGAGAAATCAAAATTTTTCTAAAGTTTGGCGATTTCGGTTGCGAAAGCGATGTGATGGTGCAAGATTGTGTTAGAACTTGTTATCTAATCATGGAATTGTGTTAAAAACTCATAGAACATGTTTCTAAGTGTTCCTAAACATGATTTCTAGCAATAGACATAAGCAACACATGATTTTTGAAGAAATGCAAGCATGAGAAGATGAATTTGAGAATGAGAATGAGTGTTTACTTTGTATGATGATCTAAGTGTGATGTAGTGTTGTTGTTGAAGCACCAAATTACTTGGAAAACACTTAGGAAGACCTTAGCACTTCTTCTCTAGAGCTCCCTCTCAAGTTTGCAAGGTTTGAAGTGAGTTTGGAATGACTTTTTGGTACTTAAAAGCTTGATTTTCGCGTGCTGCCAGGCTTGGTCGATTGATTGGACAGGGCCAATCGACCAAGCAGTCGACCAAAGGACCCAGTAGCTCCAATTTCTGATAAATTTTGGAAAATTGTGATTTTTGTCCTATGATTGCATATTTGATGACTAAATGGAAGTATCTGAGTATGATTTAAGATTTTCAATCATTTGAACTTGTGGATTTTATCGAATCTTCGATTTTCGGTGTTTTTGACGTTTCGGTTTTTCCAGAATGGTTATGTTAAGAAGTGGTCGTGGTGGATCTAGTAGCCACGGAGGTGGTGAGATAACTTTTGATACTGAGATACCCCTTGTGGTTCTAATTAGCAGACCCACACTGGTGATCAAGGTACTCATGACGTACCCGGTGCCCCGAACATCGGAAGTTTTCATGATATTGCCAACATCATGGGCAATATGATGCAACAGCAAGCAAAGCAGTTCAATCAGATGTTGATGGGTTTCATGACTCTGCACAATGAGACTCGTGCTCGTGTTAACGGGAATCCTCATGCCGCAGTCTTGAATGCGGAAAGGTTGGCTGGAACTCCTCATACTCGTCTGATGAAGAGTTTCTTGAAGCTGCAAGTGCCTATCTTCACCGGAGTGTCCAAGGATGCTTTGTTTCCGAACAAATGGCTACGAGAGTTAGAAAAGGCTTTCCATAATCTGCAATGTTTTGAAGCTCAGAAGATTTTGTTCGCCGAACAAAAGCTTCAACACGAAGCTGATGCTTGGTGGACCTCTACTCATCCTATCTTGGAAGCTTTGCATACTGGTGGACTAACTTAAGAAATTTTCAAGGAAGCATTTTGTAAGAATTATTCCCCTGAAGCCGTACAGGATGCTAAGGAAGCTGAGTTTATGGCTTTGATCACTGTCTCTGTTGGAATGCCAACAAAAGTTCGAAGAGCTCCACTTCTTTGCACCTGACTCTTTGAAGCCTGATCATGCTAAAGCAAAGAAATTCTTTAAAGGATTACGACCTACAATCAGAGCATACCTCACAGTTCAGCCTATTGAAAGTTATGCTCAAGTGGTTCAGAATTCAAAAAAGTTGGAAGAGACTGAAAAGGAAAATGCTCGTGTGCAAAGACCTTGGTAGTCAAGGAATCCTAGATTTGTTGACCATACTGAGCGGTGTTTTGTTAGACCTACACCTTACCCTACTCTTGCTTTCCATCCTAGGAGTGTAGGTCAGAGTCCTGGATTTCAGCAAGCCAGCCAGCATAGTCAGTATGCTGGGAATAGACAAGCTGTGAATATTCCAAATGCTAGGCCTATGAATGCAAATTCTAGACCTTTGGTTTAGAAGCCCCCAGCTACAACAATCCTAGTTGGACTTAAGGACGCTATTTGCTTTTTCTATAAGCAGACCGGTCACTTCGCTTGTGCCTGTCCGAAGAGGCCAGTTCAACAGTCTGCTCCTTTAGTAAAGAGTGCTCCTTGCCCTATTTCCGGAAGAGTGTTTAGTATTTCAGGTACTGAACATGATGCAAGCCATGATGTGGTAACAGGTACATTGTTAGTCGCTTATATACCTGCATTTGTTTTATTTGATACGGGTGCATCACATTCGTTCATATCATCTGTATTCATTAAGAAGACTGACCTAACACCTAAGAATTTATCTAATTGTTTATTGATTAGTACTCCTAATGGTTCTGCTGTGAAACTAGATAAAGTGTTAGTTAATTGTCCTGTTTTGGTTGATGAGAAGAACTTGAAAGACAATTTAGTACTTCTTGATATGAAAGGCTTTGATATCATTTTGGGAATTGATTGGTTGACAGCCCATAAAGCTGTAATTCTTTGTTCTTCAAAGAGAATTCAATTTCAAATTTGTGAAAGTTCAGTTTTTGAATTTCAAGGTGAAAGAGGAAGAATTGGTAAGAAGACGTTGACCGCATTGATGCAAGTTTGTGCGTTAGTGGAAGATGTTTCGTCTGAAAGCAAGGTTAAGGAAAAGAAAAAGATAGAAGAAGTCAATGTTGTCTGTGACTTCGTTGATGTCTTTCCTGGTGATTTGTCAGGGCTGCCTCCTGATAGGGATGTTGAATTTTCTATTGATCTAATCCCTGGAGCTACTCCGGTATCTAAAGCTCCTTATAGAATGGCTCCTACTGAACTGAAAGAACTAACCAGCTAAATGAGCTCTTAGATAGAGGTTTTATACAGCCTAGTGTATCAACTTGGGGAGCTCCGGTCTTGTTTGTTAAGAAGAAGGATGGTAGTATGCGTCTATGCATTGATTACCGTGAGTTGAACAAGTTGACCATCAAGAATAGATATCCATTGCCCAGGGTAGATGATCTCTTCGATCAGTTGAAAGGTGCACCAGTGTTCTCAAAGATTGATTTGAGATCTGGATATCACCAGTTGAAAGTGAAGTCAATTGATATTTTCAAGACAACTTTTAGAACAAGGTATGGACATTATGAGTTTAGAGTCATGCCTTTTGGATTAACTAATGCTCCTGCTGTGTTCATGGACCTCATGAACTAAGTATTTCATGATGTGCTCGATAATTTTGTGATAGTCTTCATCGACAATATCTTGATCTATTCAAAGAATGAAGAAGAGCATGTAAGGCATTTAAACTTCACTTTGCAAAGACTGCAAGAAAAGAAGCTTTATGCTAAGTTTAGCAAGTGTGATTTTTGGCTCAAGAGGGTAGTATTTCTCGGCCATGTGGTGTCAACAAAAGGTATTACGTTGATCCCGAAAAGGTTCAAGCAGTTGCCGATTGGGAAAGGCTGAAGACTGTTACAGAAATAAGAAGTTTTCTTGGATTGGCGGGATACTACAGAAGGTTTATTGAGAACTTTTTGGTTGGCTGCTCCTATGACTAAGCTAACTAGAAAAGAAGAGAAGTTTGTTTGGTCTGGCGCTTGTGAGAAGAATTTTCAAAAGTTGAAAGATAGATTGACAAGTGTCGCAGTGTTGACTATACCTAATGACTCCGGCAGTTTGACAGTTTATACTGATGCGTCAAAGATTGGTTTGGGTTGCGTGTTGATGCAACATGGTAAAGTCATAGCCTATGCTTCTCGGCAATTGAAGGATTATGAGCGGAATTACCCCACTCATGAATAGAGCTTGCCGCATTTGTTTTTGCATTGAAGATTTGGAGACATTACCTTTATGGTGAGAAGATTGCTATTTTCACAGATCATAAAAGTTTGAAGTACTTCTTTACCCAAAAGGAGTTAAACATGAGACAAAGAAGATGGTTAGAATTGGTCTCTGATTATGACTGTTACATTCAGTATCACCCTGGTAAGGCGAATGTGATTGCTAATGCTCTTAGCAGGAAAAGTAAAAGAAAAGAATTTGATTTGAATGCTTTGAGTCAACCATTGTTGTCTTCAATTTCGGATTTTGGTTTAGAAGTTGTCCCTAAAGGTTCTGAAGTTGTTCTGTCTGCTATGTCGGCAAGATCCACCCTTAGAGACAGAATTGTTGCTCTACAAGCTTCTGATCAGGAATTGAAAGAGAAGATTGAGAAGATTTCTTCGAATCCTAATTCAGATCCTGACTTTAGTATATCTATGGACGGTGCCTTACTATTTAAAGGTAGACTTTGTGTGCCTTTGGATGTTGAAATCAAGAAGGAGATTTTGAAGGAAGCACACCAATCTATTTTTACAATACACCTTGGAAGCACCAAGATGTACAAAGACTTAAGAGAACATTTTTGGTGGATTGGTTTTAAAGTTGATGTAGAAGATTTTGTGGCCAAGTGTGAGACTTGCTAGCGCATGAAAGCATTTCGTCAACCCCCATTTGGATTACTTCAACCCCTTCTTATTCCTAGTTGGAAGTGGGAAGATATCTCTATGGACTTCTTAACTAGCTTGCCTCGGACAAGTATAGGCAATGACACTGTATGGGTAATTGTTGATAGGTTGACCAAATCATCCCATTTCATTCCTATGAAGAGCAGTCATACTTTGGATAAGCTAGCTAGGCTTTATGTGGACAATGTAGTTCATCTGCACAGAGTGCCAGTAAGTATTGTTTCTGATCATGATCATAGGTTCACCTCAAGGTTTGGAACAGTTTGCAAAAGGCCTTGGGAACCCAATTGAATTTGAATACTGCTCATCATCTACAGTCGGATGGATAGTCTGAGCGGACAATTCAAATTTTGGAAGATATGCTCAGATCTTGTGTTGTTGATATGGGTGGCAATTGGGATGAACACTTAGCTTTGGTTGAGTTTGCCTATAACAACAGTTATCAAGCAACAATAGGCATGGCTCCATTTAAAGCTTTGTATGGTAACACTTGTAGAACGCCCTTGTACTGGACTGAGACCAGTGAAAGAAAAGTCTTAGGTTCGGAAATGATTGAAGCTACAAGCGCAATGGTTGATATGATTAGAGAAAGGATCAAGTCTGCTCAGTCAAGATAGAAATCCTATGCTGATAAGAGAAGGACGGATTTGGAATTTCAAGTTGAGGAGAAAGTTTTCTTAAAGGTTTCACCTATGAAAGGTGTGATGAGATTCAATGTTAAGGGAAAGCTTAGCCCTCATTTCATTGGACCTTTCGGGATTCTTGAGAAGGTTGGACCTGTCGCATATCGTTTGGGCTTGCCTCCATCTCTTGCTGGAGTTCATGATGTGTTTCATATTTTGATGCTTCGGAAATACATAGAAAATCCGAAACACATACTACAGCAATCACCCGAAGGACTTAGTGCTAATCTTACGTATGATGAAGAGCCAGCCGAAATCCTAGTTAAGAAGGACAAACAATTGCGAAATCGCACCATCCCTTTGGTGAAGATTCGGTGGAAGAACCATACCCCGGAAGAAGCTTTTTGGGAGAAGGAAGAAGACATGAAGGAAAAGTTTCATCATCTTTTTGGAAGTACAGGTACACTTTTAATTTCGAGGATGAAATTTCTTTTAAGGGGGGAATGTGAAATCCAGCCCTATCCTAACCCTGACCTTGACTCGAAAACCCAGTTGTTTGTAGGTCCGAAGACCAGGAGTAAAGAAAGAAGCCAACTATGGGCCATCTCAGTAGAAGACCTGGTGTTTGACCCAGAACCCATGGAAGTTGATGATGGAGTTCCATACTTGGAAGTCTGTGCTGATCTGGAAAAGAAGCTGCAGCTTGATGAAGGTGAGTCAAGTTGATGGACTAAAAGTATAGTGAGACATGATTCAGAGGCATTTTTTTATGCTAGGTAAGTCATATGTTGTGTTGGAGAAGCCCATGAGGTTTGGACTTGAGCTGGGCCTCCAATTCCCTGTCTAGGCCTTGTTGACCAGCTTGGTCGACTGGTTGGTCGATTGGGCCAATCGACCAACAGGTCCAGTAATCCGAGAAAATCCTCTGTTTAGGGTTTTTCAATTTCTATTTAAGATAACTTCATGTTTCTTAGTATCCTCTACCTCCACAACTCTCTGAGAACGTGGGAAGACTCTTGCAAAGCTCTCTTTGGTGATTTCGAAGGATCTTTGCGAGATCTAAAGCTTCTCATCTCTGATCTGTCAATCCAAGGTTAGTAATCTCTTCGGTATTGTGATTTATTGTCACATCCACCTAGCCGGTACCCTACCTGGCATACCCGAGTGTGTGATCCACAGCCTCGAAGATCAAGTATCCAGGTAATCAACCTCCCAAATAGACAATAACATAATCACGAACATAGATAACCAATGTGCAAAGTATAAATGAGAGATCCAAATAAGGAAGGAATAAGATCATATATCATCAAAGTATGAAAGGTAACAATAATGTCAAATCATAGGTAAAGTGAGGCGGAAATCTCACTCTACCAACAGCGGAAAAGTAGTTCCAAAAAGAAAGGAAAAGAGATCAAAACTAATCCCAATAACAAGTACAATGAGTAACTAAATTGTTCTCAATCTTATAGAGAACATCTCTATAAGTATAAATCTCAAAAATGGCACAAGGGTGCTTCCACTCTATTGTCGGACTAAGCATCGTACGCAAACCACCCGCGGAATCTTCAATGTAATTGTCATAACCGCAATCACCTTCTTGGAGATATGTCTCTTCTCCTTGTGCTTCTTCATACGAGCAGTCATGATACTCAGAACCTGTAGAGGAATCTAAAAATACATAGCACAAAAGGAGCGAGTTTCAAAAAAAACCTAGTAAGGCAGTTAATCCATAATAACATAAATAGCAAGATTTCAAAGCAAAGTAAGATGCAATGTGATATGAAACATATGATGCATTATGATTCTAACTCTATGTATAATGGTCTCTATTGGCAGACATGCTTTAAGTCATAGCACCGTACTTCTTTGGGAAGGTCAATCACACAACGCCTTTTGGTAATGGGTCCGGCATCCCTCGGGACATTCCATGGCTGGGGTTTAGGTCACTGCTCTCTCACATCACCATTGGTCTAAGTACTGGCGCATGTCAGGGTTAAAGCCTAGCCAAATGCAAGTCTTCTACTTAGTTACATCAACACAGATCCAAATAAGCCCATTCCTCGCCCCTGGCGATCCTTTCCGATATCCTTCACATTAGAGTCCTCATAGTCCCTGACTACGGACTCATCAACCCTATTGGTTATCCACATATGGTAAACGGGAAGCTCTCATGTCCCCTCACGGGTTGGTTACCAGTCTTGAGCTCCCATGAGCCCAAGTCTATCCATATGCAACCCTACCAATGAATGGCCTCTTTCGAGTATCCACAATGTGATCCATGTCCTCTCACGGATTGGTTACCGATCTTGAGCGCCCATGAATCCCCATTGCTACCACGGGTCATTCGGTCTCAATACCCCTCCGATTAGGGTCTAATATAACAGGTTATCCTAGCCAAACACTTCTAGACAGTCCTAGGTATGTCAACCAACAGTTTAGGAAGGTGTCAAAGGGCATCTCCGGAAACATCCCATAATATTTCCGTAGGTGCCAAGGACAGAAGTGTCAAAAGGACACATCCCCTTTCCAAACCATACCTAATCATTCACAACCATAAATCAATCATCTCACAAATATAGTAACTCCCCATATGGAAAGTAATCAAACACATGATTCAACTCACATAAAATTGGCAGTTAAAGTCATACATGAACTAATTAGCATAAACAAATAATGCTACTGTAATTAGCGTACTTGCATCAGTAGTAAGTCAATATAAGAATCTATTTATGGAAATAAATCAAAGGGATTCAAATATGGGAACTAAATCATACAATCTATGTAATTAAGGAAATAACTATCCTTACCTTAATTACTTCACAAAGGATCTTGGGGATCAAGGAAGATCTTGTCTAAACTTGGAAAGAAAGTCCTAAACAAGTATATATATCATATTAGGAAAGAAAACTAGAAGGGAAGAGATCAAATCATCCAAAATAGACCAAATATGAGGTTACTGTCCTCATTGGTCGATTGATTGGTCTACTGACTCAGTCAACCAAGCAGTCGACCAACAGAGTCAGTGATTAACAAAATCAGAGATTTCTGAATCAAAATCCGAATTTTGTGATTCAAAAAGACACCAAACAAGAGGGAATATGCAAGGATAGTGTATTGGTCTATAGAGGACTTCAAAACCCTAATAATATCAAGTCTTCATGTCACAAAATAGGAAACAAAAACTTACCATAGTTAGATCAATCATGGTTCTTGGAGGAATCATGGCAAATTCATGTACGAGAAACTATGGAATGATGGATTATTAATCTGATAAGGAATTCATGAAAAGCATGCATAGATCTTCTAGAAAAATAGATCTAAGATTGAAGAACATTGAATCTAAAAAAAGAAAGAAGATGAATATATGGTTTCCTTCAAAAGCGAGTGATGATCTTGATGAAGATCACCCATCAAGCTTTAAATCCTTAGGAAAAGAGAGAAGATGAGTAGAGTGATGGTTGCAACAGAGATGCAACATCAACTCTATTGTTCTCAAACAGAAAAGGAAAGAAAACTATAGAGAATTAAAGATAGAGAATAGAGGAGGAGGATCACATACCTTTTGATGCAAATGCAAGAGATTTGACGAAGATCCGTCAAGAAAATCACCAAGGATGCAGAGGAGATGACTTGAGGAGAGCTTTGGTTCATTCCAGGAAGTTTGGAGGCACAAAAGACAAATTAGACTCGAAGTTGGGCTTAAATAGAGAAGCCAAGACCTAATTCAACAAAACAAAACCCATTGGTCGATTGATTGGTCGACTAGCCCAGTCGACCAAGTAGTCGACCAAGCAGGACAGCAAGTCCAAAATAGGGAATTGAAGGCTCAGATCAAATCCAAACTTGAAGGGGTTTTGCACACACACTAAGTGGCTTACCTAGTATGTAGAGATGCCTTCGAACCAAATCAGAGAGTACTCCAAGTCCATCAACTAAATCCATCTTCATCAGGATGCAGTTTCCATAAATGGAACACTGTCATCAACACTCATGGATTCTAAGCCAAACACCAAATCTTCCACTGAGGTGGCCCACAGTTGACTACTTGCCTTACTTCGGGTTGTCAGACCTACAAACAACAGGGTTTCCGGGTTAAGGTTAGGGCTGGGTTTCACATTTATTCTTCTATAATCTTATTCTTGATTGAGACTATGAAGAAGATGCTGCATCCTTGCAACCATCTCTTCCATAATCTCCTTCCATTCTTAAGGGTTTATGATCATCATAGTGACCTTAACCCTAACCCTGATAAATTCTTCTTGAAACCCTAATTCTCCTTTTTTATTCACTTTCTTAACATGATTGGATCTAATTTTCATGATGGAATTGTGAATGACTTCTGATTATTTCCTACTAGGATGAGATCTAATCATTTCTAGTTTTCCCATGGATCCATAGTATATTTTTCATCGAATTCTAGGGTTTTCACCAAATTGGAGAACCATGATTTCAAATTGGAAGGTAGTGTTTTTAATCATTATTAAGGCCTAATCTATACTCCTTTAGTGTTAGAATACTGTTCTAAAGGTTTCTCCAAGTTTCGTGAAGTTTCAAATCTTGTAGATTCAGTTTCGGATCAAAATCCACTATTTTCCTTCGTACTGACTCAGTTGGTCGACTGGGTCAATAGACCAACCAATCAACCAAGCAATTCAGTAGCTCTGTTTTTCGCTCGATTTGATTCGTTTGCTCTCCAATCTTTTAGGCCTCTTTCCTAATGTTGTATCTATGATTGTTTAAGGTTTATTTGCTAGGTTTGGAACCTCTCTCTTTGATCTTTGGATAATCATCAACGCTATTTAAGGTAAAGACAGTTATATACATAATGACATAGATTGCGTGTATGTTAGTTTCTGATCTCAAAAACTCTTAGATTCACTACTGATATTGTACTTTTTAATTATGATGTACTATTGTAAGTACAGTAGCACTTTACTTATGTTTTCTCTTTCATTATTCAAGTATATTTATGCATGCTTATTCATGTATGTTGTTTACTGAATGGATCATGCTTTTACATATTCTTTTATATGATGATATGTCGGTTATGTATGATGTGACTGATCTGAGAATGTGTTTGAATAGGTATGATTTGGGATTGGGAGGTGTCCTTTTGTCATTTTTGTCCTTGAACATCAGTAGAAATAGTATGGGATATTTCCAATGGTGCCCCTTGACGCTTTCCCGGATTATTGGTTTCATACCTAGGGCTGTCTAGCAGTGTTTGGCTAGGATGTCCCCATTATATCAGACCCGATTCGGAAGGATATTGAGACCGA
The DNA here is from genome assembly GCF_041222555.1 of Hakea prostrata. Classification (NCBI taxonomy): domain Eukaryota; kingdom Viridiplantae; phylum Streptophyta; class Magnoliopsida; order Proteales; family Proteaceae; genus Hakea; species Hakea prostrata. Next base: position 3,840,456 of record NC_142605.1, read on the forward strand.
ACGACCCGTGGTAGCAATAGGGATTCATGGGCGCTCAAGACCGGTAACCAACTCGTGAGAGGACATGAATCACATTGTGGGGGCTATTTATTGGTAGGGTTGCAAATAGTAGACTTGGGCTCATGGGCTCTCAAGACCGGTAACCAACCCGTGAGGGGACATGAGAGCTTCCCGTCTGTTATTTGTGGATGACCAATAGGGTTGATGAGTCCGTAGTCAGGGACTATGCTGACTCTAGTGTGAAGGATACCGGAAAGGATTGCCAGGGGTGAGGAATGGACGTATCTGGATCTGAGTTGATATGACTAAGTAGATGACATGCATTGGGCTAGGTTTTACCCTGACATGTGCCAGTACTTAGACCAATGGTGATGTGAGAGAGCGGTGACCTATACCCCCAGCCATGGATTGTCCCGAGGGATGAATGACCCACTACCAACCGGCGTTGTGTGATGAGACCCTCCTAAAGAAGTACGGTGCTATTACTTAAAGCTTGTCTGCCTATAGAGACCAGCATACATAGAGTTAGATTCATACATTCATTGCCTGTTTCATATCGCATTGCATCATGTTATGTTATGAAATCATGTTATTTATATTGTTATGATTTAACTTGCCTTACTAAGTTCATTCGAACTCACTCCTTTTTGTGCAACCTCTTTTGTTAGATTCCTCTATAGGTACTGATTACTATGAAGGGCAATATGAAGAAGCATCAGTTGAAGAAGCGTACTACACACAAAGTGCTGGCTACAATGAAGTTCACATTGATGATCCCACGTTTGGTCACATTGCGTACTACGATTAGACCTAATGTGGAGTGGGAATGTCTGAGTTGGATTGATGAAGTGTGAAATCCAACCCAAACCTAGCCAGGGCACCCTATCTGTTTTGGGTAAAGAAGGGTTAGTTTAAATGTTACACCTTAAAGTTGGACCTTGATTTGATCTTATCTTGTTGCTTGTAGACCCTTTTGGTTGATGATTTGGTGTCGGAACCCAAGCCCATGGACATTGACGACGATGCCCCTCACTTGAGAGCATTGTCAGTGTTAGTTTTGAACCTGCGCACCGAAGAGGGGTGAATTAGTTGAAATATCTAATGAACTCCTGTGCCCAATCTGAATATATTTCCCGAAACTAGACTTCTTGATGGACTTGTAGGAGAAAACCCCACTCAATTTGACCCCATATAACCTTCCAAATCCCTGTCCGAAGTTGCTGAACTATGTCTGGCAAGTCCTGCTTGCGCATCGAAGAAGATGAGCTTAGTTGGTGGACCTAATGAACTCCCATGCTTGATGAAAGTATTTCTGGAAACTAGACTTCTTGATTGACTCGTAGAAGAAAACCTCACTCAATTTGACCATGTATAGCCCTCCGAAACCCTGTTTGAACCTTGCTGTCCTGATTGGTCGACTCATTGGTCGACTGGACCAGTAGACCAATCCAATCGACCAATGAGTTCTATTTTTGCTAATTAGGTCGTGGCTGCTCTATTTAAGTCCAAATCTCGGGATTACTTCGCCTCCTATGCCTCCTACACCTCTGGAATGAGTTAGAACCCTGATCTAATCAATTCCCTTGCATTCCTTCGTGATCTCTCACAAGACTTGAAGAAATCTTCATCCTCCTGTAGCAAAGGTATGTGTATACTCACTCTTTCTTCTATCTCTAATTTTCTTTCTTTAATTCTGTTCTTAGATGAGATCAGGAAGAAGATGATGCACTCTTGCAACCATCCATTCCATGATCTCATCTTGTTCTTTGAGATCTATGATCATCATCATGATCTTAACCCTAGCCAAATAAATTCCTTGAAACCCTAACCCTTGTATGATCTTTCTGGAAACCTTTTGTAACCTCCCATGTGAGGGAAACCTCATGGGTCATATTTATGTTAATTTAAATTTGACCTTCTATGATTTTCTTGTTTTAATTGGTCAATCATTAATTCCCTTACATTCTATGATCTCAACCTTTTCCTGCGAGCCAAAAAGGGTGAGACCCTAACTTCTTGGATATATGTTATTGACCCTGTTAATAGCCAATCAATGTGCTTTCTTTACTAAATTGTAACCTATCATCATCTAAATTCCTTATCCCTGATCATCTATATTTTCTTGTTTTATTGGATAGCAATTTACTTCCCTTCATCCGGTGCTCTCAACCTTTTTCATGGGAGCCAAAAAGGGTGAAACCCTAACTTCTTGGATCAAACCAAGAACCCTTAGTTTGATCTTGTTATCATCCAATCAATGTGTTTCCCTTACTAGAATTGTAACCTATCAATCTTTAATTCTTTATCCTTGATCATACTATATTTTCTTCATGATCCATGTTTAACCTAATTAGGATTTCTAAATTATTCTTTCTTCGTTCTTGTTCTTGATTGAGATCAGGAAGAAGATGCTGCAATCTTGCAACCATCTATTCCATGATCTCATTCTATCCTTTGAGATCTATGATCATCGTCATGATCTCAACCCTAGCCAAAAGGGAGAGATTTTGAGGGGAAATTCTTGGGTAACCCTCATGAGAGGTTAACCAATTTGGGAACCCTTTTATTTCTGTTAATTTATTGGACCCTCCCCAAAACCTTTCTTGATTGTAAATTTTTTGCCCTAGGGTGAATCTTTATTCTCCCTAGTCTTTCCGTGGGATACGCGGATCCTTGTTAGTAGATCCCTAATCGTATGATTAGAATTTCTTTCCTTTCACTTTAATTGAGAACCTTATTTTCTCTCATTGGTAGACCCTTCCTAATTCCATTCTTGATTTTGAAATATTAATGAGATGTTCCTTTATCTATCTTGGGTTGTTTTTATGAGAGTTAATTATGGGTAACTCTTATGAGAAGTAACCATATCTGAGACCGTAATGTTCTTTTATCTGTTGGAATCTTCCCAACACCTTTTCAGATTGTGCATTCTTTGTTTCTCTTTCCCTAGGGTGAATCTTGATTACCCCTAGCCTTTCCATGAGAGCCATCGGTTATGTATGATGAAACCCTAACCCCTTTGTTATAGACCTTTTGAGATTGATTTTCGGATTAAGATCTCCCCCATGTCTTCATTAGGGTTAGGTTGTACTTGGTCATCAACCTCATGGGCAATGTTTTTATTAACCTAAACTAGATTTCCTATGAATTCTTGTTATTTTCTTGATAACAATCATTCCCTCTCTTTCCGTGATCATAACCTTTTCATGGGAGCCATAAAGGTTGAAACCCTAATTTCTTGGGTTAGATCAAGAACCCATCTTTTGACCATGACTTGATGATTTTATCTTCCCATAATGTTTCTATTAACCTAAACAAGATTTTCTTATTATGTTCTTGATTGCAACCGTTCCCTTTCTTCCTGTCATCATAACCTTTTCATGAAAGCCATAAAGGTTGAAACCCTAATTTCTTGGGTCAAATCAAGAACCCATATTTTGACCATGACTTGATGATTTTATCTTCCCATATGATTCTAATACATCCTAGGGAGTTCCCCTTCGAATTTCGGATCAATCCGACTTCAAACGAAGAAGCTATGACCAAAACAGTTTTCACTATTCCGTACTGACTCGATTGGTCGACTGCTTGGTCGACTGGGTCAGTAGACCAAGGCAATCGACCAATGAAGTTAGTAGCTTCAATTTTCACTCAGTTTGATTCATTTGCTCTCTGATCTTTTAGGTATCTTTCCTAATGTTGTATCTATGCTTGTTAGGGGTTTATTTGCCATGTTTGGTGTCTCTCTCTTTGATCTTTGGATTATCTTCGGCAATAATCAAGGTAAGGACAGTTGATTCCTTAACTGCATTGATTGCTTGTTCTCTGGTTTCTACTTTATGAAACTATGAGATTACCTACTGTTGTTGTACTTTAATTCTGATCTCCTACTGTGGGAACAGTAGCACTTGTTTATATTGTCTTTTTATTATTCATGATATATGAATTACTTATTATTGCCTAATCTGATTTTTGCTTTTACATTCTCTTGTATATGATGAACTGCTGGTTGTCTATGTCATGACTGTTCTGAGAATGTGTTTGCTTAAGTTTGGTTTGGGATTGGGGAGTATCCTTTTGATGCTTCTGTCCTTGGACATCGGAGGGAATAGTATGGGATGTTCTCCGAAGATGCCCATCGACGCTTTCCCGAATCATTGGTTGTCATACCTAGGGATGTCTAGCAGTGTTTGGCTAGGATATACCCCTGTTATATCAGACCCGATTCGGAAGGGTATTGAGACCGAACGACCCGTGGTAGCAATGGGGATTCACAGGTGCTCAAGACCGATGAGTTATATCCGTGAGAGGACGGGAATCACATTGTGGGGGCCATTTATTGGAGGGTTGCATATGGCTAGACTTGGGCTCATGGGCGCTCGAGACCGGTGAGTTATATCTGTGAGAGGACATGAGAGCTTCCCATTTACCATATGTGGATAACCAATAGGGTTGATGAGTCCGGTGAGTAATATCCATGACTCTAGTGTGAAGGATACCGAAAAGGATCCCGAGAGGGAAGGAATGGAAGTATCTGGAACTGACTTGATGTAACTGACTAGATGACTTGCATTGGGCTAGGCTTTTCCCTGACATGCGCCGGTACTTATGCCAAATGGTTGTGAGAGAGTGTGTTGACTTAACCCCCTACCATGGTTTGTCCGAGAGGGATGCCCGGACCCACTACCAACAGGAGCCGTATGCGTGACTTCCTCAAAGAAGTACGGTGCTATGACTTAAAGCATGTCTGCCATAGAGACCAGCATACATAGAGTTTAGATGCATACATACATTATTTTTTTCATATTTCATTGGATTCTTGTTATGGTTTGCTTCCATGTTATTTATGTTGTTATGGATTAACTTGCCTTACTGAGTTTCTTTCGAAACTCATTCCTTTTTTTGTACAATCTGTTGTTAGACTTCTCTACAGGTTCGGATTTCTTTGACGGTATGTATGAGGAAGCACAAGGTGAAGAAGATGAAGACTGAAGAGCAAGAAGAGCTAACTGAAGATGTGGATTAGATTTCTTTTGTTTCTTCTAGACTTATCTTTTACTTTACTTGTATTAGCTTAGAGCTTTACTTGGATTTCGATCTACCTTCCGCATGTGTTTGTAGGGTATATTTCCGCTATACTCTACAGTTGTCTTTTGATTTGGTATCTTGTTATTCCGCACTCTGATATTCTATAGTGATCCTTCTGAGATCCTTTCTTGACTTTTATTATAAATTACTCGAACATTATGATTTGTTCTTGCTTTTGATTATGTTATTGTGCAAAATGGATATGATCGTTCCTAAACTTGATCTTTAGGGCTGTGGATCACACTCTCGGGTATGCCAGTTAGGGTACCGGCTGGGAGGATGTGACATGAAGTCCATTATTATGAAGACATTATTTATAGAGTAGAAGACTCTTAGTTTAGTTTGACTTATTTTCTTTACCTTCCTTTGAGAACATTTGTATTTGTTTTAGAGTTACGTGCTACATTTCCGCTGTAACTGTGGAGTGAGATTCCGCCTCACTCTACTCCTTTTTGATGTTTACATATGGTATCATTTTTTCCCACACTCTGATTATACTATCATTCTTTTCCTTATTTGGATCTCTTATTTATAATATTATACTTTGATTATATCTGTTCATGATTATGTTATTGCTTATGTGGGAGGATGATTTCCTCGATACTTGATCTTCGGGGCTGTGGATCACACACTCGGGTATGCCAAATAGGGTACTGGTTGGGTGGATGTGACATGATTAGTGAGTTGAGCGCATGTGAGCGCCAAAAGACTGATGAGGAGCAAGTCTCTGCAGTCACCAGGTCACTGCCGAAGACTTGGGAGCATATGAAGATCTTCTTGACTCATGCTGATGATGTAAAGACTTTTGATCAAGCTGCCAAGCACCTTGAGCTAGAGGAGGATCGGATGTTGGCCGATGCCCCTCAAACTGAAGTACTTGCTGCTGAAGCTAGCACTAGTAAGGGTGTAGGATTCAAGCGCAAGAGAGAGAAAGCTCAACCTCAGCGGTCCAGGCAATGTAACCAAGGTGGGAACAGAAACAAGAGTGGCCCCAAGCGTTCAAGGGGGGCCAGTTTCTGTTAATTTATCTTTTGAGACATGGTTTTAGAGTTGTATTTGAAAACAACTCTTTGGTTTTGTATCTAGGTGATACAGTTTATGGTTATGGTTTTCTTCATAATAGTTTTATTGTATTAGATACAATTGATAATTTATCTAATCGTAGTAATGCTTTTGTTTGCCAAAATACTGTGTGTATTGATTCTAATTTGTGGCATGCTAGACTAAGACATACTGGCTTAGATAAGATGAACAGGTTGGCAAGAGAATGTCTCCTAGGCCAAGGTTCACTATCTAATTTGTCAACCTGTGAGTCATGTCTAGCAGGTAAAGCAACTAAAAAACCATTTAAAAAGGCTTTGCTAGCCTCTCTTCCTTTAGAACTTATCCATTCAGATGTGTGTGGACCCATGAATGTGCATACTAGAAAAGGACAAGCTTATTTCATCACATTCATAGATGACTATACACGGTACGATCACATTTATCTAATTTCTCATAAGTTAGAAGCTCTAGAATGTTTTAAGAGATTCATGAGCTTAGTTGAGAATCAGTTAGATAAAAAGATTAAAACTCTTAGAATGGATAGAGGTAGAGAGTATCTCTCCTATATGTTCAAAGGGTTGTATGATGAAAAGGGGATATCTAGACAACTTACTGTTCCAGGGACTCCACAGCAAAATGGGGTTGCTGAGAGGAGGAATAGAACCTTACTAGACATGGTAACTCCTGAAGAGATCTACTGTGAGATGACTTCAGTCGATGAGCATGAATCGAAGAGCATGCAGGAAGCTCTTGCTGGGTCAAGCTCAAAGGAATGGTTGAAAACAATAGAGGAAGAGTTGGAGTCGATGAAAGTTAATCATGTCTGGGACTTGATTGACTTGCCGTTGGGCCGAAAGGCAATTGGGAACAAGTGGGTTCTAAAGATCAAGAGAAAGGCGGATGGATCTATTGAGAGATTCAATGCTCATTTAGTGGCTAAGGGCTACACCCAACGAGAGGGCATTGATTATGAGGAAACTTTTTCCCCTATGGTTAGGTTTGCCTCAATCCGCCTCACACTAGCCATTGTTGCTCAGTTGGACTTGGAGCTTTATCAGATGGATGTAAAAACTGCTTTTCTCAATGGGAAACTTGAGGAAGAGATCTATATGGATCAACCTTAAGGCTTTGAAGCTAATGGACTTAAGCACAAAGTGTGCAAGCTTAAGAAGTCCATATATGGCTTAAAGCAAGCATCTAGACTGTGGAATGTGCGCTTCCACCAAGCTATGATGGAAAATGGTTTTTCCATGCTTGAGGAAGACTACTGTGTTTACACCAAGAGATCTGATGGTAATTATGTCATTCTAACATTGTACGTAGATGACATACTTATGGCTAGCAATAGCAAGGAGTTATTGGAAACCATTAAGAAATGGATGTCCTCCGTATTTGACATGAAGGACATGGGTGAAGCAAGCTATGTGCTTGGTGTCAAGATTGTCAGAAATGGCAAAAGAGATTACTGGGTTTATCTCAGGAGACCTATATTGACAATGTCTTGACAAGATACCAGATGCACAATTGCAAACCAATTGATACTCGAGTGGAGAAGGGTTTGCATTTGAGCCTTGATATGGGTCCTAAGACTCCAAAGGAAAAAACCAAGATTGAAAGAGTTCCATATTCCAGTGCACTGGGTAGCCTTATGTACGCTATGATGTGTACTAGGCCGGATATTTGTTATGCAATGGGTTTGGTTAATCGGTACCAATCAAACCCAGGCATAGAGCACTGGAGAGCAGTCAAGAGGATATTGAGATATCTCAGAGGAACGAGTAACTACATGCTGTGTTACCAAGGATCGGATTTGAGGTTAGTTGGCTATAGCGATGCCGACTGGGCTGGAGACATTGATGAGCGCAAATCAACCTCTGGATATGCTTTCTTGCTGAATGGCGGGGCCATTTCGTGGTGTAGCAAGAAGCAAACTTGTATATCCCTCTCGACCATGGAAGCAGAGTATGTGGCATGCTCAACTACGGTTCAAAAGGCTTTTGGTTGAGGAGATTCCTTTGACATACTGGAATTGTAATGACATCTAAAGAGGCTGCCCTTGTCTAGTGTGATAGTACAGCAGCTCTTAGCTATGTCAAGGACCCCAAGTATCGTGGGAAGACCAAACATATACAGTTGAGATATCACTTTGTTAGAGACATTATATCAAGGAAAAAAGTTGTACTTAAGCACATATCTACTAGTCAGATGGAAGCGGACACTCTTAGCAAACCTATAGCCAAGAATGTTTTTATTTCTCATGTAAAATCCTTGGGCTTGCGTAGATTGTGACTTACTTTTGTATTGAAACTTTTTTATTATTGAGTAATATGAATGCATTCTAGCATTTATTTTATTCACTTTCTGTGTGATTGTGTTTTTCTAGCATAAAACGAGATATGTCAATAGGCAAGAGAATGGCTCACTCACACGAGCATTCGCCTCTGGCGCCTTGGAGGCGAGCAGAGATGAGACAGATTGTGAATGACTTTGTGTAGGTCAATTCATAATCATGATGTCACCTTGATTTGGAATCAAGATGAGTTTCTCTATTGTGAAGAGAATCAACATGAATGTTCCCACTATTCATGTTGCCTATAGGAGCCAGGTGCGAGTACTTTATGTGGCGCTAGGGTGGCGACAATAAAGAAACTCGGGTTAGGTGCAAAAGGGTTGCAACTAGACTAAGACTTGTATGGTGTTGAGATGGACATACGTTCTATGGTATATAGAATGCTCCACCATAACACGTATATCATACTATGTGTGCTTTGCGATCATTGGAAATAAGAGGATGGATCCCTGCTCCTCTCATTGTGTGAGTCTTGGACTTTATGGTCCGTTAGTGTTCTTAGTGACTTTCGATGACATCATGAAACGAAGGGTTGATGTGGCTACTTTGGGGTGTTACCTATGGTTATGATAGATTATGTAAAACCCAGCCCTAACCTTGACCCGGAAACCTTGTTATTTGTAGGTCCAGTGACCCGAAGTAAAGTAAGAAGTCAGCTTTGGGCCATCCCAATAGAGGACTTGGTGTCTGGCTTTGAATCCATGAAAGTTGATGATGGAGTTCTATTTATGGAAACTGAATCTTGATGAAGATCTGATTAGTTGATGGACTTGGAGTGCTCTCTATCTTGGTTTGAAGGCATTTCTACCTATTAGGTAAGTCACTTGACTTGTGTGCAAAACCCCTTTAGGATTGGATTTGATCTGGGCCTTCAATTCCCTGTTTTGGTCTTGCTGTCAGCATTGGTCGACTGGGCCAGTCGACCAATCCACTCGACCAATGAGTGCTGTCTTTGGCAATTAGGTTGTTCTTGCTCTATTTAAGTCCAATCTCGAGTCCACTTCGTATTTGCTGCCTCCAAACTCTCTGGAACGAACCAAAGACCTCTGCAAGTCATCTCCCTTGCATCCTTGGTGTTTTCTTGACGGATCTTCGTCGAAACTCTTCTTTTTGCATCAAAAGGTATGTCTACTCTCTCTTCTTCTCCTCCATCTTTGTTTTTCTTTCCTTTCTGAGTTGAGACAGTAGAAGAGATGCTGCATTCTCTCGTTGCAAACATCTCTCGAACATGTTCTCATGATCATCCTAAGGATTTGAGGCTAGAACAATGATCTTAACCATGATCATTGCAAGCTTTTGAAGGAATCATGATCAAACCATGATCTAATCTTGTTAAACATCTGATTTGAATTCTGATCTCTTTGGATCTTCTTTGATTGATCATGTTAGTAGTTAATTACTGTGTTTTTCCTTCCATGATCCATAATCTATCAATTTCTAGTTGTTCTCTTCTACCATACTATGTGTTCTTCATGAAGCATGATAGTTACATATATGGTAGGTTTTATTTCCTTATTTAGATTTATGCTTCTAAGCCTTGTTCCTTGAATATCTAAGTATGTTTTCATGATACCATTACCTGAAGCAATGATCCATCCTCCTATTGTTCTTGTCTTTGATTTCTATTTCGAATTCATCAAGATCCATGGTTGATCTAATTATGGTAACTTTTTGTTTCCTAATTTGGATCTTGACATCTTGATTTGATTGGTGTTTTGAGGTCCCCTATATGTTAGAATACTGCTGATGTAGTTTACCCCTTGATTAGTACCCTTTTGAACCACCAAATTCGGATTTCATATCTTAAAACTCTGTTTTTTTAGGTTTATCGTCTGCATTGGTCGACTCGATTGGTCGACTCGGCGAGTCGACCAATCCACTCGACCAATGAGTACAAAGCAACTCCGAATTGGTCCGTGTTGGATGTTTTGGTATCTTTTCTTAGTTAGGGATCTTTCCTAATATGTTGTATATACTTGTTTAGGACCTTCTTCTCAAGTTTGCCAAGATCTTACTTGATTTCTTAGGATTCCTTTGCGAGTTATAAAAGGTAAGGATGGTTATTTCCTTAATTACATAGATAGCATGAATCTAGTTTCTATATTTGAATATCATAGATATGATTCCTAAATTAGATTCTTACAATGATATACTACTGTTGCATAACTTTGATTACGGTAGCATTACTTATTCATATTGAATTGATTCATGTATGATTTACTTACCAATGTTATACAAGTGATTGTAATTATTGATTTCTTTCCATATATGAAGTTACCATATATGTGATGATATGAATTGATGCATGTGTATGCTTAAGTATGGTTTGGAAAGGAGAGGTGTCCTTTTGACACTTTTGTCCTTGGACTACTACGGGAATATTATGGGATGTTTCCGGAGATGCCCTTTGGACACCTTCCTAAACTGTTGGATGACATATCTAGGATTGTCTAGTAGTGTTTGGCTAGGATGTCCTGTTATGTCGACCCTAATCGGAGGGGTATTGAGACCGAACGACCCGTGGTAGCAATGGGGATTCATGGGCGCTCAAGACCGGTAACCAACCCGTGAGAGGACAGGGAATCACATTGTGGGGGCCATTTATTGGTAGGGTTGCATATGGTTAGACTTGGGCTCACGGGCGCTTAAGACCGGTAACCAACCCGTGAGAGGACGTGAGAGCTTCCCGTTTACCATATGTGGATGATCAATAGGGTTGATGAGTCCGTAGTCGGGGACTATGAGGACTCTAGTGTGAAGGATACCGGAAAGGATCGTCGGGGACGAGGAATGGAAGTATCTGGATCCGACTTGATGTAACTAAGTAGAAGACTTGCATTTGGCTAGGTTTTACCCCGACATGCGCCAAGACTTATACCAAATGGTTGTGAGAGAGTGTGTTGACTTAACCCCCCGCCAAGGTTTGTCCCGAGGGATGAAGGACCCATTACCAATCGGCTGCTCAAGACCGGTGAAATGATCCGTGAGAGAATCCAAGATATCTTAAATGGTTGAGGATGTGAGTGGACTTTCCTAAAGAGGTACGGTGCTATGACTTAAAGCATGTCTGCCAATAGAGACCAGCATACATAGAGTTAGATTCATTCATTCATTGCTTGTCTCATGTCATATTGCATTTATGATTGTTCCGGAATCCCCGCCATTTATGTTATTATGGATTTTAATCGCCTTACCGAGTTTCTTTGAAACTCATTCCTTTATTGTACAATGTTTGTTAGACTATCCCGCAGTCTTGAGTACTATGACGGTCCCTATGAAGAAGCGCAAGGCGAAGAGGCATATCTCCGGGGAAGGTGATTGCGGTTACCACAATTACTCGAAGATCCCGCGAGTGGTTATGCTCCGTACGATGCTTAGTCCGACCATTGAGTGGAAGCGTCCTTGTGCCATTTATGAGATTTACACTTATAAGGATGTTGTCTATAAAGTGGAGAGCAATTTAGTTACCCAATGTACTTGCTACTGGGATTAGATTTTGTCTAGTTTATTCTTTTAGAGCTACTTTTCCGCTGGTTGTAAAGTGGGATTTTTGCCTCACTTTACTTATCTGTTTGACACTCTGATTATATCTATTATTCTGGTTCATTTATGATTCATTCTTTCTTTATTGGATCTATGGTTTATCTTCCGCACTTTTATCATGATTGTTCATGATTATGTTATTGTTTATGTGGGAGGTTGATCACTCGATACCTGATCTTCGGGCTGTGGATCACACTCTCGGGTATGCCAGATAGGGTACCGGCTGGGAGGGCGTGATAGATTCGACCTAAAGGGGCACTACCGGGAAAGGAGTCAGTCCTAAGTGTAGTGATAGTCTGGGGCAAAAGGAAAAGTTTGATTCAACTACACCCTAAAAAGTGTTTGTTAGCGCCAATTGTATGTGTTACAGTAGTGAACATTTTAAGGACAAGAAGGTGATCTCTCAGAGGGATCGAGATACCTTTAGTCTGATCAATTTGAATAAACCTAGGACACTGTGGTATACTAATGCTTATTTGATTTGTTTCTTGGAGTGATGTGCCATTTTGGCCTTCTAGGAAGGTTTCTAGTTTGGGGCTCACGCGTGCAGGTATATCACTGGTCGCACAACCCATTTTGCTAGTATGACTTGTGGATGTTAGTGTCTGGGACACAGGTGGTCTATGTATCTGGGATACATAGCGAAGAGATCAATATATATATATATATGTATGTCTGGGATATACATGTGTGTCTGGGACACAAGAGGTCTATGTATCTGAGATACATAGCAGAGAAATTGAATGTGTATATATGGGATATACATCTGTGTCTGGGACACATTGTGAAAGAGAGATTAATACTTGCCCTTGTGCAAGTGGGAGATGTTTGGATTTTATAATTATTAATTTAATTATATGTCCAAGGGAAATATTGGAAACTCACTATTAGGGTGGTTACAAAATATAGGGTTATATATTTTGGCAACCACCGCATAAGTGAGTGTGATTGCATTACGTAAGTTTTCCAGAAAAGATGCTGCTCCAATCTCTCTCTCCTTCTCTCCTAGAAACGCAGGAAAGGAGTTCCTTGCTTTAGATCTGCTGACCATTCTTTCCACACGGTATTTGGGTTGTGGAACTTGTTATCTTTCCTAGTGATTGTGGAATCACCCCGGTAGAGCTTTGGTGGAGGAACGAGGATGTGGATCTAATTTACTTCCGCTACAGATACTCCATAATTTGGGAAAGCGAATCCAGGTAAGGATCTTTCCATCAGTTAATCGAATTGAGATAAATGGAGTTATTACCAACAGCTTGTTATGCAGATGCAGGATATTTATCTGATCTACATAAAACTAGATCTCAAACATGTTATTTATTCACAAGTGAAGGTTAGCTATTTCATGGCGTTCAACAAAACAAATTATAGCTGTCACTTCTTCAAATTATGTAGAGATAATAGTGATTCATGAAGTAAGTCGACGATATATTTGGTTAAGATCAATGATACAACACATTCAGGAAACATGCAGTCTTCTACTAGAAGAAGGGTTTTCAATAATATTATATGAAGATTATGTTGCATGCATAGCTCAATTAAAGGGATGATACATCAAATGAGATAGAACGAAACATATTGCACCGAAATTCTTCTTCACTCATGATCTTCAACAAAATAGTGAAATCGATGTTCATTGAATTCGTGCAATTGATAATTTGGCGATTCATTTACTTGAGACATTGTTTACTTCAAAGTTTGAGAAATTGGTACATAATATTGGAATGTGAATATTCAAAGATACCCAATGATGTTATCATCAGGGGGAGTAAAATACGTGCTGCACTCTTTTTCCCTTCATCAGATTTTGTCCCACTGTTTTTCTGATAAAGTCTTTTAATGAGGCAGCTACCAATACGTATTATTTAGATATATATACTCTTTTTCCTTCACTAAGATTTTTTTTCTACAGGGTTTTTCTTAGTAAGGTTTTAACGAGATACATTATCTATTGATAGACATCCAAAGGAGAGTGTTATAAATAATATTTATTTATGGATGTCCATTATCCCAAGAGATTGTACTTCCAATTGAAGATCTAAACTACCTCAGGATGCAATCTTGATGATTTACATTCTCATATTATTGAAGATCACAACCATCTCATTACACAATGTTGGCAGTCAATATTTCCATTCTATGCACCTTCTATCTTAGGTGATAATCTAACATTCCATATCAAGATTATCTTATTATGTGTGATAATCATATATTTATTTCTTTGAAGATTATGATATTACCATATCAGAGAAGATGCTTGTTCCATTATAAATATGTAATGACTAACTCAATAGAAGAGTTGAACTCATCTTGTCTTTCTTCTTTGTATTCAATATTTTTTTTATTTTATAACAGATAATAGATATTTCAAGATTTTCTCCCGAATCTTCTTTTAAGTAAATTTCCATCTTAAAATATTTTTCCATGTTTTATTTTAATTTTGCTAAAATATTTTTATAATATTTTGAGATTTTTTTATCGAAACTTTCTTTTCAACTTATTTTTCCTTCTTAAATATTATTTTCCATGATTTGTTTTATAACTTTGCTAATAATTGTGATGTGACATTTAGCCTTTTTTTTTTATTAAATCTTGTAATCTTTTCCTCCTAAGATTTCTTTCCATATTTTATTTTCTGTTATTCTCTATTTTTTTTTTTTACCTTTTTTTATTGAATATTTTTTACGTTTTAATAATTAATTATTTACCTATAGAAATTAAACAGAAAATTTTCTCCAAAATTCTATACTTCCCTCAACAATATTTGTTTCCATTTTCTCTAATATAATCTTTGAAAAAAGAATAACAGTACATTTAGAATTAATTAAGAGAAGAATAAAAGAATAATTAGAGAAAAATATCCAGGCACATAAATTGTACCTTGATTATCTTATTCTTTATTTTTATTCAGTTCTTTATATTTTTGTTTTTATTTCAATTTATAAATTCAGTTAATTAATAATTACTTTTTAGGAAATAAAAAATTCAAAATTTTATGCCAACCTTTTAACTTTTAAGAGAGTCTTCTTCAAATTTTATGCCTTCCACGATTTTGGTTTTCTACTTTTTTTTTTAATGAAATTTAAAAAAATATCCTCATTGGTGATTTAGTTCAATTTTTTTTTAAAAAAAATGTTCCAAATTTTATCAAACTCTCAGTTAATTTAGTTTCCTTCCAAATCTAAAATTTGATAAGAAAAAAATTTTACGAAAACTTTGAATACATCTTATTTTTTGGTACATTGAAAATTTTTCTTTAAAAATGTAATTTAATTACTTTTATTTTCTTAGTACCTTAATTTTTTTAAGAATTTTTTTTTATTTTTTTATTTTACACAATTTCCATGATTTTAGCTTCTGTTTCTTTTAAACTAAATTCTAATCATATTTATTGTTTCCTAATTCAAAAAAAAAATCCTCATTGGTATTTTAGTTTAATTTTTTTTAAAAAAGAATCTTTTCTAAATTTTATTCAATTCTTGTGAATTTAGTTTCTTTTTTTTCTTTATACTGCCAAAATCTAAATTTTTATATAAAAAAATTCTTAAGGGAAGTTTGATTAATTTCCTTTAAAAATGTATTTTAATTGCCAATGTAGAGCTGTTCTAATGTTCCATATTAATATCCCATCTACCGGCTTATTAAAGCCCATTTGTAAAAAAAATAAAAGTAAAAGTATTTTAATTACTTTTATTTTCTTATTACCTTAGTTTTTTTTTATCACAATCTTCATATTTTAGTTATTATTTTTTTCAATATGTTCTTGATAATTTAGTTTTTAATATTTTTTACAAAAGAAACGTTATAGAAAGTTTCGTTAACTTTCTTTAAAAATATTATACAAAAAAATAAAAATAACTTTCTTTCATAATATAATTTTTTCTTGTATTTATCCCATTACAACTTTCTTTCTTTCTTTTTTTGTCACAAAATTTAACCACTTCTTTATCTTTATGGGTAAAAATCTTTTTAATATTTTCTCTCCTAATTTATTCAGCCCTCCACACTGTCCACAGTTTCAATTTCTTATATTTTTTTATTTCTTTAATCAAAGTCTATTTATATCTTAAATCTTTTGTTTACCAATAAAAGAAATCTCTTTACTTTAATCTATTTTCAATATATTTATTTTTCAATTTCTCTTTTCTTTAATCTCTTTTGCTTTTTATTTTTTTCATGGGAATGATAAACTAGAAAATCTTGCATTAATGACAAATATGTATACTTTATGCTTTTTTTTTCTTTTTTTCTTTTTTTTTTTTTCACTATACATATCTCTTCAACCTGCATATGAAGTCAAGTAGGACCTACTCCGAAGTCTTCCACAAGTGCAACAATGTATTTCAGGTTAGTTTATGTCTACAAATATATTAAGGGATAATTACTGTTGCCCCCTTGTAGTTTGATTTTATTACTAATAAAACCATGTTCTTTATGAAATTACTGTTGCCCCCTTCCTTATAACGGTGTTAAGTAGCCGTTAAGTTTGAATATGAAATGTCTAATTTGCCATTCATTAAAATTGAGAAATCAAAAGACGATGCTACCCCATTTATAAAAACCAGATTAAATGTAAATTTTACCCTAAACTTCATTTATTTTGAATTAATGAAATGGACAAAATCCAAATCCGATTTGGTTTCCCACCTTCACTAGACTTCATTTTTTTTGAAAATATTTTAGGTGAAATTCAATTTCCAATTTGAGTTGAATTTGTTTTTCCTTCCCCTTCGGTTTCTATTTGAGTTTTATTCAATCATTCTTTCTTTATTTGGTGGTTATTTTTTAGAATAAAACCAATTATAGTTACTTTTTCCTCCACAGTTAATTAAGGGTATTACTGTAACTTGACAAAAGGGTAAATAAGTAAAGAGATAAGTATAAGGATATTTTGGGGTTTTTGAGAAAATATAAAGATGCCACATCATCAGTAAACTAATGAAACTTAACGGTAGGGGGCAATAGTAATTGTAGACAAAGTTAAAGGTTAGATTAAAAATTTTGAAAAGTACAGGGAATACAGTAGTAATAAAATCAAAGTACATGGGGGGCAATAGTAACTATCCCAATCCTTTAATATTGCATGGATCTTACTTGAGATTCTTAATAAAAAAAAAAAATTTTGATTGCATTATTGAAGGCTCACATTAGAAAGTTAGCAAAACAGCTCATTCAACTTCCTTCAAATTCAGTTTCTTGCATTCCTTGGTTTTTTGTTTTTCTCATGACTCATTATATCATATGCATGTGTGGTAGTATTAATTGTTGTCATTATTGCTATTCTTGGTTATTTTCTTTGTAATCCACAATTTGTATGATTGTTTAAGAAAATATCAGTTCTCTTGTTGATTGGACGTTTTGATCACTAAAAACCCATGACACTCTCAATAATCCACCTATTACCACTCTTAGAATAGAGAATATAACGATTGAAAGAATTTTACTTACAAGAGAGTGGTTTCTTCTATATCAAAGACTTGCACAAGCTTATTTAAAT
The DNA here is from genome assembly GCF_041222555.1 of Hakea prostrata. Lineage (NCBI taxonomy): Eukaryota > Viridiplantae > Streptophyta > Magnoliopsida > Proteales > Proteaceae > Hakea > Hakea prostrata. The sequence goes on from NC_142605.1 coordinate 3,857,978, forward strand.
TCATGGATTTAACTATTGTAAACATGATCGGATTAAATTTTTCCTCGTAGATATTTATTTGTTTTTGTTTGATTTATTTTTCTTGCTTGTTTTTATAATTTTCTTCTTCTTTTGATGGCAGTTTGGTTATTTTATTGTTGTACTCCCGGAAAGAGCTAATGAATTAGGCAAGATTTATATATAACAACTTAAACATCTATGATGGTGAGTGCTTGCTCGCTATTGTTGGTTGATTATGACTAGAATCTGTGAATTCTTATGTGCAAGGAAAACATTTCTTCTTTTCTTTTTGTAATTAGAGAGGGGAGAATAATGATTAATGTTTCAGAGGAAAATTCTTTTAATTCTTCAAAATTACAAAATAGAAACAGATAGTTGTCTATTAAATAGCCAATTTACTGCATTGGATGCGAAATATTGAATAGAAATGGAAAAATAGATATACAAAGGGCATTTCTATAAGGATGTCTGAGTCTTCTACCAAACTATGTGTTAAGTGGTAAGTATTTTTAATAGATTAAGTTTAGCTATAAATATAAAACAAATTTCAAATTATTGACAATTGACAATGAAATTAAGTAAAATATTGCTAGATTACTAAAGGCACGACTCCATCAGAAAGTATTTATGGGTTTCTTTTGGTAGAAAGATGGTGTTTATGGTGATCAATTAAGAAAAATTAGGATCCATACATTTAAGGATTTTCCCCACCTATTGTTTAGGGTTCAAATACAAGATACATATAACGATATTTTGGCAAATTATCAGTATCATAACTACATAAATTTTAACATAATCATCAATCATTATTATACCTTGATCAAATATCAATTTTCTAAGCCAAAGATTTAAATTTCAAAATATGCTAGCTTCATTTTTAGAGATTACTACACTCTAAATTTCAACTACAACAAGTAGTACTTTTCAAAATGTGTACGTGTAGCAAATAAATTTCTACATTATTGCTGAAAAACCAACTTAATTCTAAAATATTAAATATTTCTATTTGTTGCACACATTAAGAAATATACGGGATCATGTGGAATTTGGAAGACTAAAGACCTAATCATGTCAACTTTTGGTGTTAAGTTGACATCTAGTGAGTAACATATGTATGCAACCCTACCTGCCATAAGTTCTAAAATTGTAAACCATCAAAGGTATTAAAACAAATATGACGATTAACAAAGACAACTTATATCTGATACTCAATTTATATAGAATTGGCATACGATTCCCTCAACTGCAGACCAATTGATCAACTACCATTTAGAAGAGAAGAGAGAACGACGTGCATTTGCACGTGCGAGTTCTAATTAGTATATATATATATATGAAAGAGATGATTGTTATTGTCCCCTGTATTATAGTTTAATTACTACTTTATTATTTATATAAAAAAATTACTATTTTATTCCCAATACTTTTTGAAATTACTAATTCAACCTTCCACTTTGCCTTTAATTACTATTGTCCCCTACTGTTAAACTCCGTTAATTAAATGATGACATGACATATTTTATTTATTTAAAAATCTCAAATTAGCCTTACGATTATATATTACTTATTTACATTTTATATTAAATTACATTATTATCCTCGATAATTAAGGAAAACTTAAACTTAATTAAACAATCTTTTTTCTAATCAAAAGAAAATGTTGTAATGTAAGGAATTGCTCCTCTAAAAGTATATTATTCAAAAGACCACAATAGGGTATTTATAGTTACATCCTAATTAAGTCATATACTAAGTAGGAAAAAGAAGTATAAAACAAATAGAAATAAAACTCTAGACTTATTAGGAAACATAATCCTATTTTAATTAGAAAACCTCATTCCATGTTTTTAACACTCCCCCTCAAGTTTGAGCATAGATATTTATCATGCCTAACTTGCTCATAATGTAATTGAGTATCTTCGTGCTCAAGCTCTTTGTGAGCATATCAGCCCGTTGCTCGTTTGAAGTAACAAAGGTGATATGGATCAGCCCAGCCTCAACCTTCTCTTTGATGAAATGTCTGTCAATCTCCACATAATTAGTCCTATCATGATGTACTGTGTTATGAGCTATGCTAATTGCTGACTTACTATCTGAGTATAACTGTATAGGAACCTCCAAATCTATCCTAACCTTTTGAAGCAGCCCTTTAAGCCATAGTACCTCACAAATGCCTTGAGCAATCGCCCTAAACTCGGCCTCGGCAGTGGATCGTGCAACCACAGCCTGTTTCTTACTTCTCCAAGTCACAAGGTTACCTCCCACATATACACTATATCTAGAGGTAGACCTCCTATCATCTGGACATCCTGCCTAATCTGCATCTATATATGCCTCAATCTTCAAATGTCCATGAGCTGAAATTAAAATTCATTTTCCTGGAGTAGTCTTCAAGTATCTCAAGATCCGATATACTGCATCCAAATGTGAGGAATAGGGATCATGCATATACTGACTAACAAGACTAACTGCAAATGTGATGTTAGGTCTAGCGTAAAATAGATAGATCAACTTTCCACTAATTTTTGATACCTTATCTTGTCAATTGGTTCAACTTCCTTTTCTTTCAAGTGTAGGTTAGGCTTAATAAGAGTCTCAGTAGGCTTACATCCTAACATTCCAGTTTCCTCAAGAAGATCCAATGTATACTTCCTCTAGGATAGAGATACACTGCTAGTAGAATATGTCAACTCTAAACCTAAGAAATATCTTAGTTTTCCCATATCTCTGATCTCAAATTCAGTTCCCAAAAAAAATCTTTAATGCTGAAATCTCATCCTCACTACTGCTTGTGATTGCAATACCATCCACATATACTAAAACTATAGTAGTGTGGCAACCATCTTTTTTAATAAACAAAGTGTGGTCTACATTGCTCTACTTATAGCCATTAGATATCATTGCCTTATGGAACCTTCCAAACCACGCTCTTGGAGATTGCTTCAACCCATATAAAGCCCTCTTTAACTTGCACACTTTCCTATAAGTCTCTGGAGTAGAATACTCAGGTAGTATATATTTATATATACCTCTTCTTGGAGTTCTCCATGCAAAAATGCATTCCTAACATCTAATTGTTGTAAACTCCACCCTTTATTAATTGTACACGAAATAATAGTACGAACTGTGTTCATCTTGGCAACAGGGGCAAATGTCTCTGGTAGTCAACGCCATAAGTCTGAGTGAAACCTTTGGCCATCAATCTTGCCTTGTACCTTTCAACAGTCCAATCTACCTTGTACTTGATCACAAACACTCATTTGCACCCAACAGTCTGCTTTCTTATGGGCAAAGTCACCAAGTCTCACGTTTTGTTTTTTTTTCTAGAGCTTGCATTTTCTCATCCATAACTTCTTTCCAGTTTGAGTGAGATAATGCCTCCTGCCAAGTGTTAGGAGTAGAAGTAGAGGATAAAGAGGAAATAAAACTATGAAATTATGGAGATAGACTTTGATATGAAACATAATTGGAAATAGGATGTTTGGTGCAAGTTTGAGGTTGCTTTCTTAATGCAATTGGTAAGTCCAAAGTAGGATTAGAAAAAGGGTCAAAGACAGACTCACCTGGATGAACGAATTGTTCAGGGCCAGTAACCAAAGCTTTTGACTTGCTTGGTTCAGAAGGGGTCACTTGTTACTTTTTTTTTATAGATCTTCAGAGGTCTAGTCTCCCCCTGTATATCATCTACCAATCATTCCATCTTCCAAAGGAGGATTGACGATCACATTTATGTGTGAAATTTTAGGGCATAAAGCATGCATTTTATACACTTAGAGTGGAGTTACCTTAGGTTTTATGTTGTTTTTGCAGATTTTAGGACTTTTCAAGATTTAAGCAAATATTTGGAGTTTAGGGCTTGAATCATGCAATTTTACACGTCAAGAAGTCAATTAAAATTCTCAAATGCAAAAATGGGCATGATCTGGGGCATGATGGGCTAGAAATGTGTGATTATGGGCTAACTCCAAAATATTGAAGAGATAAAGAAGGCAAATTTGATTTACAACTGAGATTATAAATTATCAATCAAATCTACAGAGATATTATTGAGAGAGTCCAAATGAAGAAAAGAGTCCTTGCATACTTCAATATCTTATTTCCTATCTAAGATTTAATTAAAAAAAAGAAAAAGAGGAAAAAGAATTATATTTAGAGAAGGAAGAGGCAAAAATCCCGTTTTTGAATGTCTTTGTCCAATTTTGATCAAGCCCTTCATCGAATGGTCATCCGATGTCTGATTGTGCTGATTTTTGGAGGAGAGCTTCATGACTATTTAAACCTCAAATCCAATGGTGGAATTATGCATCTGATCTCTCTAAGTCGGTGCGATTAGTACGTCAAAACCCTAATTGGCTGAGTCAGATAGGAACCCTGAGTTTTATTCAAATTCAGCCGTGCCTCATATCTCATGTAAACTCTATAAAAGGAGAGCATACTTCATCAAAGGAGAGGGTGTTCTAGAGCTTAGTAGAGCACTCTTTCTTCTCTCTTCAGTTTATTAGGCTTTCTTTAGTTTTCTTTGCTTGCATTTGTGAGATTTTAATTTCTAGATTGAATGTTTAGGTTTAATTTTTTTATGTAATACAATTCAAGTTCAAGTTTTTAGATTCGTTTTTTTTCTGGGTCTAGCAATTGCAGATTTGGATCATTCTAGATCTAGATTTGGTTGTTAGGGTTGGTTGAGATTCGAATCGTTTGTTCAATTCGCAAGTAAGTAACCTTCTTTATTAATCTTCTCTCCTCCCTCCATTCCCGCTTCTATCTACCCCTCCATATTCTTAATTTAGGATTTACTTTTAGCATTTATTTATTGTTCTCCCTTACCCTGGATCCTTGATCAAAGATGCCAACAATCGTGCCACTCTTTGGTTAAGGTTTCCTTTTACTTTTTGTTATTTACTTTATGCAATTTACTTTCAGTATTTATTTATTGTTCTCCCTTCCCCTGGATCCTTGATCAAAGATACCTACAGTTGTACCTCTCTTTGGTTAAGGCTTCATTTTCCTTTTATTGTTTTGTTATTTACTTTCTGCACTGTTTTTTTTTTTTTTTCCTTTAATATCCGTTCCCCCGATTGGTGGATTGTAAGCTACGATAAAGGGTCCACGGTCAAAGTCATTATTATTATACTCCCCTTCCCTCGACCCAAAGCTGACACTCAGATCAATTCCCTTTTCTTTTTATTTTTATTGTTCGCATTTTTTTCTTGTCTTTATTTATGCATTGATTGTGTTTAATTTATTTTTTGTTTCAATTCGATTGCATTAGATGTATGGATTAGGATCGTTTAGTTAATTAGTTAACAAAATTGAATCACTCCACTCTCGCATTACTATTAAGAAGTTGAATTCTAATTGACATATCTCCTTGAGATCGACCCATTAGCTACACGATACTGTGCGCTTGCGGTTACTTTTAAATTTCACAAACAAGTTTTTGGCGCCTTTGCCGGGGAGGTATTAGTCCATTTTGATTTTTTCATTCTTAGGTAAATCGAAGTGTTTAAAAAAAAATTCAAAAAAAAAAAAAATTCAAAGATATTACTCTTAACTTGAGTAGAAACAAAAACGTATAGTAGTCCCCCACTCTACTGCAGAATCCCCAGGATTCGATTGTAGGTGGCTTCGAAGACTATATGGATTTCCTTGCTGTCAAACCTATATACAGCGCTTAGCTATACGGCAACCTTACGGCTTTGGAATCATTGTTTCAATCTTTGTGGTGGAAAATTCAACTTTCCCTTTTGTTTTTATTATTTTATTTTCTTCTTTAGTTACTTTATTAAAAAAAAAAAAAAAAAAAAAAAAAAAAAAACTCATTCTTTCATAAGAGCAATTAATTGCATTAGGTGGTTAGTGCATGTGTGTCTGGACTAGTGATTCCACAAATAAAATTGTCCGAATGTCTACCTTGACCATGGAAGATCTACCTCCACCTAAGAGTCTTAGAGATAGATTTTATTCAACTCCATCTGCACAACCCTCCTGTATACGTTTACCTGATGTGAGGGGTAATAATTTTGAACTTAAATGTCATTATTTATCTACGTTACCCCCAATTTCATGGGGAACTTGATCAAGATGCATATTTGTTCCTTAGGGAGTTTGAAGAGGTTTGTGTCCTTATGAAGGTACAACAACTCACTAATGATGCTGTAAAAATACGGTTTATTACATTTGCATTAAAGGACCAAGCCAAAAAGTGGCTTTATAGCTTACCTAGAGATAGCATTACCACATGGGAACAATTTACTGTCCTATTCTTGAAGAAATTATTTCCTTTCTCTAAGACGAATAAAATAAAAAATGATATTCTTCAATTTTGTCAGAAACCCAATGAGTCCTTTGCTAAGGTAATGGAGAGGTTCCAAAGCCTTCTCCAAGAATGCCCTCACCATGGTATAGAATTATGACATTTATGCCAAATAATTTATGAGCGTATGGATTATCAAACAAAGCAACTTTTGGATTCTATGTGCCCCACAGGATTTCCATCATTCACTGATGATTCCGAAGCTTGGGGATTTCTTTTAGACCTAGCAGATAGAACTAGAGAATGGGAGTCAACCCAAGAATCTGAAAGGACTAGTAGGGGATATTTTGTTGATAGCCAAGTTCATAAGGATGCACAAATATATAATCTTTTGAAAAAGTTAGAGACTTAGGTAGTTAAAGCTGCACCACCACCACCAAGTCAAGTACATTTTATTGACAAATCTATTGTTATGTGTGCATGGTGTCAGTCTCCTACACATGTAATTGAGGAATGCCTTAGCTATTCTGGAGGCCAACATGAAAATGTCAGTGCGATGTTTCCAAACCCGTACAGTAACACGTACAATCCAGGGTGGAACAATCATCCTAACTTTTCATGGCCTCAAGGGCAAAACCAAAATGGATTATGCAATTATTCCACACAAAATCACTTTGGTGCCCCTAAAAAACGATGTGTCAAATTTTCTCATAATCCAAATGTCCAGTTCCCTCGAGCCCCAAATTTTCAGAATGCTGATTTAGCTAGGCCTGTCAATCCACCTATTGTGCCTCATATGCCTCACATTGCACAAAATCAATCATCACCTGGTTTCAACAGAGGTAACAATCCAGAATTTTCTCGTCTCTCTTCCTTAGAGAAGAATATGGAAGTACTTTCCAGCACTTTCATGATTTCTATGAATAATATGGAAAAAGAAATTTCCACTCTTGCAAGTGCTTTGTCTGAGCGAGAAAAATGTAAAATGCCTAGCCAACCTGAGTTAAATCCTAGGATTTAGATTCAACAAAGACTACCAGATCAAGTCAACCAAGTTGAATCCTCCCATTCTTCTTTAGCTTCAATTAATTCTGTGTCTGCATTGAGAAGTGGGAAAGGGTATTTAACAGGTGAGTCACATATTAATGAAAAGAACGAGATTAGTGACCACTGTGATGAGGAGAATGTTCAAGTATCTCCTAATAAAAGTTTGTCTGGGGAACCCATAGAAGTTGAGGATGAGCCAGTTGCTTTAGTAGTACCTAAGTTTGGTGAACCACTATCAGAAACTATGAGAAAAGAACAAATTTCAAATGAGAGTCCTTATGTTTCTAAGGCTCCTTATCCTAGTCGTCTAGTTAATAAGAAGAAGATTGCAACTATGGAGGAAATTTTTGATGTCTTCAAAAAGATAGAAGTGAATATCCCTCTTTTGGATGTCATATCCCAGATCCCCGCCTATGCAAAAGTGTTGAAAGATTTATGCACTCATAAAAGAATCACTAGCATTCCCAAAAAGGCATTCTTGGCAGGTAACATTAGTTCCATAATTACTCAACCTGTAGCAGCCAAGTATAAGGATCCATGGAGCCCCACTATAGCTTGTGTCATAGGCAATACACACATTGAACATGCTTTACTTGATCTTGGTGCAAGTGTGAATCTTTTGCCTTACCATGTTTATAAGCAACTAGGATTGGGAGAATTGAAAGCAACTAAAACTACTCTTCAGTTGGCAGATAGGTCAATTAAGATTCCTAAAGGGATGGTTGAAGATGTTTTACAGAAAGTGGGAGAATTTATTTTTCCAGTTGATTTCATTTTGCTAGATACTAAACCTTTTTCAATCAAGGATGAAATCCCAATAATTTTAGAAAGACCATTTTTGGCTACTAGTAATGCATTAATCAATTGTCAAAATGGCCTCTTACGGTTATCTTTTGGAAATCAAACTGTAGAATTTAATATGTTCAGGATAGGGAAACAACCACAAATAGAAGAAGAGATCAATATGCTTGAGGAATCTTTTGATTTTCCTAATGATGTGATTACCAACTTTGAGATTGATTTTGATTCTGAATTTCAAGAATGTATGGATATGTTGGATGATGATAGTTAAACTTTCTTTTCTGAAGTCTTAAATTTTCACACACCTTTGGAGCTTATTAAACCTCTATCCATCTCCATCTCCATTCCCAAGCCCTCAATAATTGAACCCCCCCAAGCTATAATTGAAAGAGTTGCCTTCTAATTTGAAGTATGCTTTCCTTGGACAAGATAATCATCTTCCTGTCATTGTTGTCTCTGATTTAACTTTTGACAAAGCAGAAGAGTTGATCACACTGTTGAATGATAATAGAGAAGCATTGGGTTGGTTTGTCACTCATATCAAAGGTCTAAGCTCTTCCATTGAATAACATCATATTCATCTTATGAAAGATGCAAAACCTTCAAGAGAACCTCAACGTATGATGAGGATTTTCTTTAACATTGTGAATGTTTTTCTTGAGATCTTTATAGATGATTTTTTGATTCACGATTTTTCTTATTTGGAGTGCCTTCCCCATCATACATTAATATTGAAGATAAGACTAAAGCTTCCCATGATAAGCACATCTTGGCTGAAAGCTATACCCCTCATTTGTCTTCCTTGTTTAGCATGCATGCATTGAGGACATTGCATTACTTAAGTGTGGGGGGGGGGGTATAGCTTCGTTGTAGATTTTAACTTTGACTTTTGATTAGTATACATATTCTTTCAATTGCTATGATGTGTGAAATGAAAGTGATTTTGGTACCCATCATGAACACATAAAAACCGAGATGAGACTTTCCTTAGAAAAATAAAAGGCCCTTAACTTAAGGCGTTGGACCATCTATGAGTTTTGTGGGTCCGTGTTTCTTTGGCTAGAAGTTGAGATCAATTTTGTGTATGGCATGACAAAAGAAGAAGAAGAAGAAGAAGAAGAAGAAGAAGAAGAAGGGGAAAAAAAGAGTAGAAAGTAAAAGTTGAATTCCTTGGAACTAGACAGGGCACTCCAACTCAGGAATCGAGGTGACTTGATCGAAACTCTTAGGAATGAGATTATTGAAAAGAACTCTCGCATCAGTGTCTATGTGGGCATATGCAAAGCAAAGCTACAAAGTAACTTGGGTTTCTGGTGTTTGCTCCACCATGTCATTCAAGCCAACTGTAGTGGAGTAATGTAGAGTTCACTACTCAAAAGAAAAGAGAGAGATAAATACAAGTGTCATCAATGCCTTGGTAAAATTGTTTGGTCAAAAATACTTCAAAACCTTAGTCCTTGGTCCCCTTACTTTATGAATGGTTTTGCTTAAAGGAGAGGTGTATTTGAAAGATATAAGGTAAGTCTTTGATTGAGATATATGCTTTGTCTTAAGAATCAATATGGGGTAATAAAGTTCAAGTGTGGGGGATCTTAAATCAATAGTGAGAAAAATTGTCATAGCTATTGATCCTGTATGAGTACTTACCAATTGTTAGAGTTGGAATTTGCAATGTTTTATTTTGAGCTAAAATTGGAATTTTGGATGTACATTCACTGCAAACATCCACGAGACAAAACTCGTCCTCTAGGGGTAACCTAGTGGTTTAAAGGCATGTTGCACATGCTAAGTGTAACCGTGATTCCTACAAAAGTGAGTTAGGATTTCTTTTGTTGCACTAGTTTCTTACCTGCATTTGTATTTTTTCTTTAATTTTTGCTTGAGAACAAGCTTAGTCTAAGTGTGGGGGAATCTGATGAGCACATTTATGTGTGAAATTTTAGGGCATGAAGCATGCATTTTATACACTTAAAGTGGAGTTACCTTGGGTTTTATGTTGTTTTTGCAGATTTTAGGACTTTTCAAGATTTAAGCAAATATTTGGAGTTTTGGGCTTGAATCATGTAATTTTACACGTCAAGAAATCCATTAAAATTCTCAAATGCGAAAATGGGTCTGATCTGGAGCATAATGAGCTAGAGATGTGTGATTATGGGCCAACTCCGAAATATTGAAAAGATAAAGAAGGCAAATTTGATCTACGGCTGAGATTATAAATTATCAATCAAATCTACAGAGATATTATTGAGAGAGTCCAAATGGAAAAAAGAGTCCTTGCATACTTCAATATCTTATTTTCTATCTGGGATTTAATTAAAGAAATAAAAAGAGGAAAAAGAATTATATTTAGAAAAGGAAGAGGCAAAAATCCCGTTTTTGAATGTCTCTGTCCAATTTCGATCAAGCCCTTCATCGAATGATCATCCGATGTCCGATCATGTTAATATTTGGAGGAGAGCTTCACAACTACTTAAACCTCAAATCCAACGGTGGAATTATGCATCTGATCTCTCTAAGTTGGCGCAATTAGTAAGTCAAAACCCTAATTGGTTGAGTCAGATAGGAACCCTGAGTTTTATTCAAATTCAGTCGTGCCTCATATCTCATGTAAACTCTATAAAAGGTGAGCATACTCCATCAAAGGAGAATGTGTTCTAGAGCTTAGTAGAAGCACTCTTTCTTCTCTCTTCAGTTTATTTAGGCTTTCTTTAGTTTTCTTTGCTTGCATTTGTGAGATTTTAATTTCTAGATTGAATGTTTAGGTTTAATTTTTTTTATGTAATGCAATTCAAGTTCAAGTTTTTAGATTCGTTTTTCTCTGGGTCTAGCAATTGCAGATTTAGATCATTCTAGATCTAGATTTGGTTGTTAGGGTTGGTTGAAATTCGAATCATTTGTTCAATTCGCAAGTAAGTAACATTCTTTATTAATCTTCTCTCCTCCCTCCATTCCCGCTTCTATCTACCCCTCCATATTCTTAATTTAGGATTTACTTTTAGCATTTATTTATTGTTCTCCCTTCCCCTGGATCCTTGATCTGAGATGCCAACAGTCGTGCCTCTCTTTAGTTAAGGTTTCCATTTTACTTTCTGCAATTTACTTTTTGTTATTTACTTTATGCAATTTACTTTTAGCATTTATTTATTGTTCTCCCTTCCCCTGGATCCTTGATCAGAGATGTCTACAGTCGTGCCTCTCTTTGGTTAAGGCTTCCTTTTCCTTTTATTGCTTTGTTATTTACTTTATGCACTGTTTTTTTTCCCTTTAATATCCGTTCCCCCGATCGGTGGACTGTAAGCTACGGCAAAGGATCCATGGTCAAAGTCATTATTATTATACTCCCCTTCCCTCGATCCAGAGCTGACACTCGGATCACTTCCCTTTTCCTTTTATTTTTATTGTTCGCATTTTTTTCTTGTCTTTTATTTATGCATTGATTGTGTTTAATTTATTTTTCGTTTCAATTTGATTGCATTAGATGTATGGATTATGATCATTTAGTTTAGTTAATTAGTTAACAAAAATTGAATCATTCCACTCTCCCATTACTATTAAGAAGTTGAATTCTAAGTGACATATCTCCTTGAGATCGACCCGTTAGCTACACAATACCGTGCGCTTGCGGTTACTTTTAAACTTCACAAACAAGGGTCATCTGTAGGAATCTTAGGAGAAATATCGAAAGGATGAATCAACATTGGAACCTCTTTACTAAAACTCTCCCCCTAAAGAGGTGTAGGGGAAAAATAAGGAATTTGTTCCTGGAACATAACATCCATAGAGACGAAAAAACGACGAAAACTAGGATGATAACACTTATACCCCTTCTGTGTAGGAGGATAACCCAAGAAAATGCACTTTAACCCACGAGGATCTAACTTTCCATAAACATGGTGGTTCCGGACAAATGCAACACATCCAAAAACCTTAGGTGAGACTGTAAAAGCTGATGTCCCTAAAAGAACCTCAAGGGGAAAGCATTGGTCTAAGATTCGGGAAGGCATTTGCTTAATTAGATATGCCGCAGTAAGAACGGCTTCACCCCAAAACCAAAGATGCACATGCATAAAAAACATGAGGGAACGTACTACCTCAAGTAGATGTCTATTCTTGCGTTCGGCAACCCCATTTTGAGGTGGAGTATCGACGCAACTAGTTTGGTGTATGATGCCATGGTTTGCTAAGTAGGAAGGGAATGCGCCACCCAAGTACTCAGTTTCGTTATCAGTACGAAAGATTTTGACTGTCGCCCCAAACTGAGTTCTAATCATATTATGAAAATTTTGAAAGCACGAAAACGTCACTTTTTTGGTGAAGTAAGTAAACCCATGTGGTCCTAGTACAACAGTTAATAAAGGTAACAAACCATCTATGACCAGATACAGCCACGGTCCAAGAAGGACCCCACACATCAGAGTGAATGACTAAAAAAGGAATTTTTCTACGATTATCTGAAATAGGGTAAACATGCCTGGTCTGTTCATGTTTACCCAAAATACATACTTCACAATAAAAAGCATTCAAATTACACCTTTTAATCAGATTAGGAAATAATTTGGACAAAATAGGTAAATGAACATGGCCAAGACGACTATGCCATTGTAATAAGGTAAAAAGTGCAGGAGAGGTGGAACTAGAGACCGTAGAAAGAGCTGATGGGGACCCATCCATTAAGTAGAGTCCCCCTTTCTGTCTACCACTGCCAATCGTAAGTGTAACAACCCCCGTATTTCTAATCCAGGATCCGTATTGCAGGTCCGAGAACTCGAAGGTCTAGCTGGGTAAATTTGTGGAGTGTCCAGATAGAAGTCCATGATCCATAACCCATGGATCTGGATTCTCTTGTTGAAGAGCCTGCCTTGCTTGGTAGTTGGACTTCTGGAAGGCAAGTGATGTCTGGAGATGTCCAGAATGAAGGTAAGACCTCCCCCATGGGTTCATTAGGGTTAGGTTGTACTTGGACATCAACCCCCTGAGCAAAGTACCCTTGTATAGCAATATACTAGGGGGCAGTTGCTAGTGGCGGTTGATTGGACCAAGCGACCGCCTAGTCCTAGTTGCGGGGTTTTGCCCTATTTTGCCCCTAGACTTCTATAAATAGCAACCCTCAACTATTTTAAGAATATTATATTCGAGATTGCTGTTTTTGGTGGTTAGACGGCTGTGGAGACGTGCTGAAAGGTGATCTGAAGTGCTGTTAGTGTTCCAGAAGCTTCTACTGTCTTTTATAGTTGATCTGGTTGAGGTAAGTGATTCCCTGTTCACTCATACTCTACCTTTAGCTATGATTAAAGTAGATTAGTTTTCCTCTTTGGTTGTTCATTATCTTTCTATTATATTACCTACCTTTTTAATGATCTTGATGAGATCAGGTTATAAAATGAAACCCTGCTTTCGTGAAAAGGACTGATTTAATCAAGGGGAGGATTCTGGATAACCAAATTGATGTCAATTGTTAGGTTTCGTATTACCCTTGGTTGTGGGTGTCACATCCACCCTAAGGGTACCCTATCTGGATTACCCGGTGGAGTGATCCACAGCCCAAAAGATCAAGTTTAGGAACAATCGTATCCATTTAGCACAATAATTTAATCAAAAGCAAGAACAAATCAAAATTTTCAAATAACTTAATAATAAAAGTCAAGGAAGAATCTCAGAAGAATCAAAAAGAGCATCAGAGTGTGGAAAGATACTAATAAAATAATTAATCGAAATGTGAAATGAGGCGGAAACCCATTCTATATTAACAACGGAAGGTAGATCGAGAAAAGGTGCAGGTTACAACCAGTTCTTAAAAGAAGGGAAAGGAAAGGTAAACAACTAAATTACAGTTTCTTCTAACTTATACAATGTTTCCTAAATAACAAAATTATAAGAAACTAAGCCAGGCCGCATCTGCTCCTGACAAATATCAGTCTCGGACTGCTAATCTTTATCAATGTGTTCACCGCCACCAGTGTGGTACGAGTCACCAACTTGGTCTTCAGAGTGTTGACTGTCACAGTCAACAGTATTAGTACCTGTAGAAAAGTATAACAAAATATGTTGCAAAAAGGAGTGAGTTTAAAAGAACTCAGCAAGGTAGTCATTCATAAAACATAAGCCATATGATACAAGCCATAACATGATGCAATATGATATGAAACACATGATGCAAGTATGGTTCTAACTCTATGAATGCAAGTCTCTAAGGTAGACATGCTTTAAGTCATAGCACCATACTTCTTTGGGTAGGTCTCAATTCACTCATCCTCGGTTGGCAATGGGTCGGTACACCTTACGGACAACCTTGGTTGGGGTTTAAGTCACCTCTCTCTCACATCACCGTTTGGTCTAAGTACTGGCGCATGTTAGGGTAAAGCCTAGCCCAATGCAAGTCTTCTACTTAGTCATATCATGTCAGATCCAGATACGTCCATTCCTCGCCCCGAGCAATCCTTTCCAGTATCCTTCACACTAGAGTCAGCGTAATCTCGGATTATGGACTCATCAACCCTATTGGTCATCCACAAATAGTAAACAGGAAGCTCTCACATCCTCTACGGGTTGGTTACCGGTCTTGAGCGCCCGTGAGCCCAAGTCTATCCATATGCAACCCTACCAATAAATGGCCCCCACAATGTGATTCATGTCTCCTCACGGGTTGGTTATTGGTCTTGAGCGCCCATGAATCCTCATTGCTACCACGGGTCGTTCGGTTTCAATGCCCTTCTGATTCGGGTCTGATACGACAAGGATAATCCTAGCCATACAATTAAACAATCCTATGTATGTCATCCAATAACCCGGGAAAGTGTCGATGGGCACCTTCGAAGAACATCCCATACTATTCCCTCCGATGCCCAAGGACAGAAGCGTCCATAGAACACTCCCCAATCCCAAGTTATACCTAAGCAACCACATACTCAAGTCCAACATCTCACATACATTTGATATATCATCATAACAGAGGTTCAGTCAGAATATTGAAATGATTCATCATAAGTATAAGTGACAATAATAATTCATCATTATAACAAGAATATATGAAATCACAATACTACTGTTCTAAAGCATGTATAACAGTCCTATGATGTTCAAAAGTAATAAAGAGACCATGTTCACCAAGTTATGAAATTCAAGGCATAAGCACATAGCCTATGTATTTATGGCGATAACCGTCCTTACCTTAATTGAGTCGGGAATAATACCAAGAATCACCAAGAATAGCCCAAAAGTCAGGTTTGTACCCTAGACAACATATAAGTAACATTAGAGAAGAAAACAGTCGAATCGGAGGTCAAACAAAGCAATTCGGGCAAGTACAGGGATGTTAACATCTCTTGGTTAACTGGCTTGGTCGACTGTCAGTCGACCAAGGCAATTGACCAAGACTTGTTAACAATGGGCAGAATTGAAGATTTGGCCCGAAACCGATCTTCCAATGCTCCGATCTACACGAAATTTGGAGGGCATGATTATAACGATATGAGGACACTACACACTAAATTTCATGACGATCTAACGGTCCAATTATAAATACCCAAATCGAAGCCCTATGTTCTATATGATAAATATCAAGAATCGAATTGGAATTGATTGAAATTGTAAAGAATGATGGGAATCAATCAAATGAGTGGTAAGAATCAAGTTAGAATCATGAATTCATAATAATCTAGCTTAACATGCATCTACATATCAGTTTTGAATCAAGAATAGGTTGAAATGGAAGGAATTAAAGTAA
The DNA here is from genome assembly GCF_041222555.1 of Hakea prostrata. Taxonomy (NCBI): domain Eukaryota; kingdom Viridiplantae; phylum Streptophyta; class Magnoliopsida; order Proteales; family Proteaceae; genus Hakea; species Hakea prostrata. The sequence continues at coordinate 3,873,802 of NC_142605.1, forward strand.
TGAAATGTAAGCAATCCTAATTGAATCATAACATAGCAAGAATGGGGTGATGATCATGGGATTGAATGGGGAAAACTCATGGTTAAGTGTTTGCAAGGTTGCAGCACTTCAACCATGGTATTAAGATCATAATTTGGTAGAAAATGAATAGATTAGAAGAAGAATAGAAGGAATCATACCTTGAGTTGATGATTGATGTGTAATATTAATGATTGGAGTCAAAGATCTTCACAAACACCAAGAAAAGCCCAAGAGAGTGTCCAACTTCGTGCTCTAGAGTGCAAATGATTAGTTTAGGTCCTCATTCACGAGTTCCAAAAAGGTAGGGGCAAAATGGGAAGTGATTTTGTAACTTTTCGGATTTCATTACTACTGGTCGACTGGCTTGGTTGACTGTCAGTCGACCAGGCAGTCGACCAAGGCATGACAACAACTTTAGGAGTGGATTTGAAAGGCTATACAAGGTCAAATTGAACGGGGTTTTCTCCTACAAGTCAATAAAGAAGTCTAGTTTCCAGAAATACCTTTGGATCAAACATTTTATCTCATTATGTACTTCGAATAATTCAATCTTCTTCGATGCGCAGGCAGGATTGGTCAGACATAGTTCAGCGACTTCGGATAGGGATTCAGAAGGCTATACAAGGTCAAATTGAGTGGGGTTTTCTTCTACAAGTCCATCAAGAAGTCTAGTTTCGGAAAATACATTTAGATCGAGCATGGGAGTTCATTAGGTCCACCAACTAAGCTCACCTTCTTCAGGCTGCAGATTCAGAACTAACACTGACAATGCTCTCAAATGAGGGGCATCATCGACAATGTCCAAGGGCTTGGGCTCCGACACCAAATCATTAATCAAAAGGGTCCACAAGTCTCTATTTCCCCCACTTCAGGTCAAACACCATGTCTTCCATAAAGAGGGCCCGCAAGAACAACTTCCATCATTTCGGGACATGGATCTACACTAAGGAAAAGGTCTGACATAACCTCCTAAGGCTTTCAAAGATAAAAACACCGACATCACGGTCTAACATTAAGGTCTAACATTGAACAAGCCTTTTTTTAACCCAAGACAAATAGGATGTCCTGGTTAGGTTTGGGCTGGATTTCACAGTGGGAGTGTTAGATTTGAAATTCGGACTATGATCATCCAAAATCTGATTGAAAACGAATAATCAGAAGCCTGAGTTTCAGATTGAAACTCACTGTTTTTGGGGCGGTCACTAGTGGCGGACGCTCAGCCTAAGCGACCGGCCCAAGCGATCGGCTGGTTTCCAGTGACCAAGTGACTTTTGGATTTTGTCCGATTTGATTCATTCGACTTACATATTATTGTAACCTTGTTTATAGGTGTCCTTTGTTTCCAATAAAAGTCTTATAATTGTTTCTGGTTTGCAATCTAGAGGATTTCTACTAATTTACAGGTAAGGACATACAACCTCATCTTTATAAAATGACTTGAACATGCTAGTCCAGTGTCTTTCATTACTATTCTTTCATTTTATATACTGCTATAACCTTGTATAGCTTGCTGATCTTAACATATGCTTGTTGTTTGTACTGTCTTTACATATACTTTATCAATTATGATTGTGGTATGATGATGATTGATGGTTTGTGATTCTGATGGAAAGGGTATTCCATTGAGATATCTTAGCTTGAGATATCAGAGGGCTATGGTATGGGACACATGCTCACTGATGTCTCTAGCACCGTCATAACTATTGGATGACATACCTAGGTAGAGTCTAGAGTTGCATGGCTAGGTACCCCACATATTACTACCCTTTCGGTAGGGGAATTGAAGCCGGATGATCCATGACGACATTGATATGACTCTAGTCCACTGTTGGTCATAAAATGGTAGGGTTGCATATGTTAGGGTTGGGCTCATGGACGTCCAAGGAACAGACCAGGTGCTGTGAGGAGTCATGAGAACATTCTGCCCCAACAATATGTGGATGACCATAGCGTTATAGAATGGAGTCCAATAGCGGTAACCAGTCCGTGAGGGTTCTCATTTGTAGGTTGTGAAAGATACTGAACCGAGTTGGTTGGTGCCATAGGGGCTGTATCTGGACTTCATGTAGTATGTTACCAATATGACTTGCATTGGATTGGAAACCCCGACATGCGCCAGTACTCATGCCAATGGTCGTGGTGAGAGAGTATTGACTTAACCCCAGCCATAGTTTGAGAGCTAGGTGTAGACTTTCCATTTTACCCAGAATCCCTACAGAGGTAATCAATCCTTGTTGAATCAGAGTGACTAGACCTACCTAGAGGAGGACTGGTGTATATCTTAAAGCATGTCAACTGTTAAAGACTTGCATAGTTAGATCTTAGCGGTATTCATACTTTGCATTTCATACATATCATATATGCATTTCTGATGGTTTGACATATGGATGGGAATTATTGTTGTTTTTACTAAGTTCTCTATAACTCATTCCTTTATTACTCTAGACTTATTAGGAAACATAATTTTATTCTAATTAGAAAACTTCAGTCCATGTTTTCAACAGAAAAGAAAAGTCATTTTCAAATGTATATATGTAATTTTCAATTGGGTAAAAAAAAATAGTAATCCCTAATTTTTTGTTTTATTTTTAATTTTGTTATTTATTTTCTAGTTTAATGTTATCAATTTTTAGAAGTTTCTACTTTCAATATACTGTTATTTATTTGTTTTTTAATTTGACGTTAACAATTTTAGGAAGTTCCTACTACCAATAAGGTGGTTTTTTGTTGGGGTAATTGTATTACAAATTCTTCAAACACACAAAAATGAAATTGCAATACAATTGAGAGATGAAAATCTTTAGCTAATCCGGAGAGCTTGAAGTTGCAACCGAACGAACCACTGATCAATGAGGTTGAGTCACACCTTGAGTGTTGTCTTTAAGGTAATTGATGCACCCTACTACCAAGGGTTCTTCGCACCACCACCTCCAAGATAAAGCAACCTCCAACTAGAAGATGAGGTAGTTCTTCTAGTCCCTTCAAGGAGCCAAAACCTAGAGCACAACACTTAGACAAATTCAAAGAAAGAAATTAACTTTGTAACACAAATAATATGAGAGTGAGGTGTGTCTCAATTGCATACCACATGCAAGGAATGTTGGGTTTATATAGGCCCAAATCTCACCTTACACCCCTTAGGATTCTTAAGGCAATGAATTGGAGAATCAATTCAATAACCTTAACCCCACTCATGGTAATGGCCATGAATGGTCATGAAGTTGAAATGAGAATTGATGGTCAAGAGTTAAAATTGAAGTAAATTCCACCCTTCAAGTAACCCCACCACACCACCATGATCAAGACCATTAAGACCCATGACCAATATCATGATGAGCCTCATAACCAAGGTCATGAAGGGCCTCCTTTACTCATGATGCCTCATTACCTCCCTTACCTCATGGGTCCCACACACAAACAAAATAATTAAATAAAAGAAATGCAAAAACTAATTTTGAAACTTAATATATAGATAGTATAGATTTTAATAAAAAACCTAACAATCCCCCACAAGTTTCAAAATTGTAAAAAAGGACTTGTGTTGTGACTTTATTAGACACTAAAGGACACATCGTTGTAGGTGTCTTTCGGACTTGAACCTACACTAGGTCTAATGAGTCGTGCTACAAAGTACGGGTAGAGTTAGACTCCTTGAACCTTTCCTCATTAGCGTAGCTGACCGTCCCATCATCCATGTCCTAAAGGTCGACTTTTGGAGCTACCTTTTATACTACACATTGGACTTTTGAACCGGCCATGTCCCTTATCTTGGATTCATGAATGTTTAGAGCACTCGCCTATAAGTTCTCATTAGTGGCGGCCAAACCACCTACATCCACTTAGGTTAGTCTCTGATGTGCACCACAACTAACACACCCCCACATTCCTTGGGATTAGACTAATTAAGAGCTTCGCTCAACCTTACCCTTGTGGTAGTACTATTACCTTCATCTACACCCTAGAATAGAATAATTATAAATAGTAGTACTAAACCGGTCTTCCCATGACTTTGTTTGTACCCCTTGAACCTAATTCAGGTATTTAGCCTCTTCACATAGGTAGGGTATTCATCATGTGACCCGAGGATTAGGCATTAACCCCATTCCTGTAGATGCAATACACAAGTTTTTGACAGACATAGCCTTTGTGAACATGTCATCTTGATTCATTTCTGACTTCACATAATCAATAGCTATCATTTATTCATCTATGTACTGTCACACAAGATTGTGTCTAAGGTGTATATGCCTTCTTTTACCATTGTACATCTTATTCTTTTTGAAAGATTACAAGATGTCAACATGGCTTCCCCCACATATCAAGTGGTACATTAGAACTCAACAACATGGAGTTCATCATCTCTTTAAGAGATATATTTTTCCTTTCCTCTACCTCATTTGATTCCGGTTGGTAAAGAGCGGTCTTTTCATGGATAATTTCCATTTTCCTCACAAAACTTATCAAGACTAAAATACTCAGTCCCTTTATCGGTTCCAAGTCTTTTAATCTTCTTGCCAAGTTGATTTTCAACTTCCATTTTGTAAGATATAAATGCCTTTCTGGCATCATCCGTTGATATGAACAAACATATCATGGTATATCTAGAATGATCATCTATGAAGGTGAAAACATCATTGTTTCCTCCCTTTGACTCATATGACTTATAGTCACTTAAGTCACTATGGATCAACTCCAAGAGATCACTCTTTCTACCCATAGTCTTATGAGACATTTTAGTTAACTTAGCCTCCACAAAAGTTATACACTTGTCCTTGGGAGATTCCATCTTATCGGTGATCATCCCTAACTTGCATAGTTTGGTGATATATTTCACACTACTATGACCTAACTTACCATGCCAACGAATGTGTCGTCTCCTTGTTTGTCACATCCTCCCAGCCGGTACCCTAACTGGCATACCCGAGAGTGTGATCCACAGCCCCGAAGATCAAGTATCGAGGAAATCATCCTCCCACATATACAATAACATAATCATAAATAGGAAATAATCAAGGTTTAATATTATAAACAAAGGTTCAAAACAATAATGGATAATCAGTATAATCAGAGTGCGGAAAAGATACCAGATATCCAATGATATCAAAAGGAGTAAAGTGAGGCGGAAACTCACTCCACCAATATAGCGGAACGCAGTATGAAAGTCAAAAGAAAATACAATTGAAACAAATGTACTAAGAAATAAACTAAGATCAAGCGTCTTCTAGTTTATAGATAACGTCTTCATAAGTATGGACTTTGTCAATCCAATGAATCCGTTCTAACTCTATGCTGTTTTCAAAAGTAGTACGCAGCTTGATCCGCCGGGGGATCATTAGAGTAATCTTGATCGTCGCCAGCACCTTGAGTGTAATACGCTTCATCGGCTTGCGCTTCACTATACTGCTCGTCATAATAATCTGTACCTGTAGGATAATCTAAACAAAGAATATACAAAAAGGAATGAGTTTCGAAGAAACTCAGTAAGGTAGTTAATCTATAACATCATAGATAACATGTGGCAAAACATAACATGATGCAATGCTGTATGAAACAGATAAGGTATGAATGCATCTAAACTCTATGTATGCTGGTCTCTATGGCAGATATGCTTTAAGTCATAGCACTGCACTTCTTAGGGAAAGTCCGCTCACACCCTCAACCATATAAGATATCTTGGGTTCCCTCAACCATTTAAGATATCTTGGGCAGCCGGTTGGTAATGGGTCCTGCATCCCTCAAGACAAACCATGGCAGGGGGTTAGGTCAACACACTCTCTCACAACCATTTGGCATAAGTACCGGCGCATGTCAGGGAAAAGCCTAGCCCAATGCAAGTCATCTACTCAGTTACATCAACTCAAGTCCAGATACTTCCATTCCTCGTCCCTGATGATCCTTTCCGGTATCCTTTCCACTAGAGTCCTAATAGTCCCTGACTACGGACTCATCAACCCTATTGGTTATCCACATATGGTAAACGGGAAGCTCTCATGTCCCCTCACGGATCATTTCACCGGTCTTGAGCGCCCATGAGCCCAAGTCTAGCCATATGCAACCCTCCAATAAATGGCCCCCACAATGTGATTCCCATCCTCTCACGGGTTGGTTACCGGTCTTGAGCGCCCGTGAATCCCCATTGCTACCACGGGTCGTTCGGTCTCAATACCCTTCCGAATCGGGTCTGATATAACAGGGGTATATCCTAGCCAAACACTGCTAGACATCCCTAGGTATGACAACCATTGATTCGGGAAAGCGTCGATGGGCATCTTCGGAGAACATCCCATACTATTCCCTCCGATGTCCAAGGACAGAAGCATCAAAAGGATACTCCCCAATCCCAAACCAAACTTAAGCAAACACATTCTCAGAACAATCATGACATACACAACCAGCAGTTCATCATATACAAGAGAATGTAAAAGCAAAAATCAGATTAGGCAATAATACGTAATTCATATATCATGAATAATAAAAAGACAATATAAACAAGTGCTACTGTTCCCACAGTAGGAGATCAGAATTAAAATACAACAACAATAGGTAATCTCATAGTTTCATAAAGTAGCAACCAGAGAACAAGTAATCTATGTAGTTAAGGAATTAACTGTCCTTACCTTCTAACTTGGATAGGATCTTAAAGAATCAAGTATGATCTTGACTAAACCTGAGAAGACAGTCCTAAACAAGTGCACACAACATGTTAGGAAGGATGCATAAAGGAAAAGATCATAAATCAATCGAAACAGACCAAGAATGAGGTTGCTGTACTCATTGGTCGATTGATTGGTCTCATTGGACCCGATCAACCAATGAGTCGACCAATGCAGACAGTGGCCTACAAGAATCCGGATTTTGAGAATCAAGAACCGAGTTTGATGGTTCAAAAGGGTACAAATCAGAGGGAAATTATCATGGTAGTATTCTAGGGTATAGAGGATATCAATTCATAAATCAAATCAAGTTCCCAAATTGTAGTCTAGGAACAAAAAGGTTAACCTACTAGGGTTAAACATAGATTATGAGGGAAAAATATTATAATCAAAGATTAAGGAACTAGGATATTAAGATTACAGATATAGTAAAGAAAACACATTGATTGGGTTACAATGATCAAACTAGGGGTTCTTGATCTTACCCAAGAAATTAGGGTTTCACCCTTTTTGGTTCCCATGAAAATAATTGAGAGCTCTGGATGAAGGGAGATAAATTGTTAGCCAAAAATAACAAGAAGGGTCATTCAATGATGAAGTTTAGGTTAACACAAATGTCACCCAAGAGGATTTTCCTTCACAAGGGAGGTTAGCAAAAGCTCTCCAGACGATCACACAGGTTAGGGTTTCAAAGGATTAGGGTTAGGGTTTCGAAGATTCTACTGGCTGAGGTTAAGATCATGATGATGATCATGGATCTTAAAGAACATGATGAGATCATGGAATAGATGGTTGCAAGAGTGCATCATCTTCTTCCTGATCTCAACGAAGAACAAAATTAAAGAAAGAAAATCAGAGATAGAAGAAAAAGTGAGTGAAATCATACCTTTGCTGTAGGAGGATGAAGAATTCTTCAAGTCTTTGCGAGAGATCACCAAAGATTTCTAGGGAATGGGTTAGATTAGGGTTTTAACTCGTTCCAGAAGCTTAGGAGGCAGATGAGGCGGACTATTCCCGAGATTAGACTTAAATAGAAGAGACAGGATTCAAATTTCAAAAATAGAATCAATTGGTCGATTGGTCCAATCGACGAATGAGTCGACCAATCAAGACAGCAACTTCAAAACAGGGAATTAAAGGCTCAGATCAAGTCCAAACATCAAGGGGTTTTGCACACACCTAGAGTGACATACCTAGGAGTTAGAAATGCCTTTGGATCAATATAGAGACCACTCCAAGACCATCAACTAACCCAATCTTCATCAGGGTGCAGTTTCCACCATTGGAACACTAGCATCAACACTCATGGATTCCAATCCATCCATCAAGTCTTCAACAGTAATGGCCCAAAGATGACTTCTTGCTTTACTTCGGGTCACTGGACCTACAAATAACAAAGTTTTCGGATTAGGGTCAGGGCTGGGTTTCACATTGTTTGTTGATTTTGCCTTCAACGGTATTGTTTGAAGAATCTCCTCCGGTGTTAACTCCATCAACAACCTCAACGTTGTTGTTATCATTTTTGTTGAAGTCACCATCTCCAAGACTTGCCATTGGATCTTTTAGAAATCAATTACCTTAAATTTGTTGGGGTAATTGTATTACAAATTCTTCAAACACACAAAAATGAAATTGCAATACAATTGAGAGATGGAGATCTTTAGCCAATCCGGAGAGCTTGAAGTTGCAACCGAACGAACCACCGATCAATGAGGTTGAGTCACACCTTGAGTGCTGTCTTTAAGGTAATTGATGCACCCTACTACCAAGGGTTCTTCACACCACCACCTCCAAGATAAAACAACCTCCAACTAGAAGATGAGGTAGTTCTTCTAGTCCCTTCAAGGAGTCAAAACTTAGAGCACAACACTTAGACAAATTCAAAGAAAGAAATTAACTTTGTAACACAAATATAATGAGAGTGAGAAGTGTCTCAATTGCATACCACATGCAAGGAAAGGTTGGGTTTATATAAGCCCAAATCTCACCTTACACCCCTTAGGATTCTTAAGGCAATGAATTAGAGAATCAATTCAATAACCTTAACCCCACTCATGGTAATGGCCATGAATGGTCATGAAGTTGAAATGAGAATTGATGGTCAAGAGTTAAAATTGAAGTAAATTCCACCCTTCAAGTAACCCCACCACACCACCATGATCAAGACCATTAAGACCCATGACCAATATCATGATGAGCCTCATAACCAAGGTCATGAAGGGCCTCCTTTACTCATGATGCCTCATTACCTCCCTTACCTCATGGGTCCCACACACAAACAAAATAATTAAATAAAAGAAATGCAAAAACTAATTTTGAAACTTAATATATAGATAATATAGATTTTAATAAAAAATCTAACATTTTTTTTAATTATTATTAGTTTTTAAAAATATAAAATGATAAAAATACATTTGTAAAATTATTTCATATGAGAGGATAATATTATCTTTAGCTTTCTTAATTATAAAATGGCAAAATATACATTAAACATTCAACCCTTAACGGTCGCTTAACACTGTTAAAACTGAGGGAGGCAACAATAATTTCATACAGAGCAGGTTCTTTAAGTAATAAAGCTATAATATAGGAGGCAAAATTAATTATCCCTTAAATACAATATTCTAAAAAAATTATGAAAAAAATTGAAAAAATTAGAAAATTCTAATATTTGACTACTTGTGGGTCCATACATTTACTAATATTTTTTTTCAACAAAAATAAATAAAATAAAATTCTAACTAACTTGAGTCATCGATCAAAATTGGCTTTTTTATTTTTAAGATATTCTTAGAGTTGGCCCATAATCGCAACTTGATCCACTCCCGGTCCATCATGAATAGAATCGGGTTCGCACTTGAGAAATTGAATTGGATTTCTTTACGTGCATCGACCTGAAAACTCCAAATATTCACTTAAGTCTTAAAAAATTATAAAATCTGTAAAAATAACATAAAATTCAAGACAGCTCCACTCTGAGTGTGTAAAATGCATACTTTATGCCCTAAAATTTCATACATAAATGTGTTTATTAGTATAATTACACTTCTCTCCTTCATTGACAAAGCAAGCCAAGAAGAGCCTTGCTAGAATCTTCACATGATCATGATGGCGTATTTGGAATGCATGTGCATTCAAGCTGTTTAGGAAGTTTTATCTACTGTTTAGGGACTATCCATCCAAAGGATGGGAAGGAAATAAGAAAAGAAAAGAATAGTGACCAAGGCCAGTAGAGAGTTTTGGACGAGGACTGAAGCTAGGAAAGGGAGGATCATGTTTCAATATTGCATAGACGTGCTGCGGCCTATGGTGCCCACTGTAGGATGCACATTATGTGGATTATATCAAATTCTGGCAGTTCAAAACATGGCTGGGTTCATTTTAAAGAAAAATTGATTTTGTTCACTTGTGTTTGTTAAATGTGCATATGTGTTTTGTGCGATTGGGATTTAATGACATCCATATGGCATGTATCTAACGGCAGGTACCATCACCTCAAGGCACCACATAAGTAAGCCAATGGAGGAGTAGTAGGATGGTTAGGAACCCGCTTCTCAGTGGAGAGGTCATGGGTTCAACTCCTGCCGGTGGCATATGTAATATTCCTATCCTCATATATAAAAAGCGCCTTTGTACCAAAAAAAAAAGATCATGGGCTTCCTAATTGGGATTAGCGCCCATGCGCGACACTATTCTCTCCTATTTCCCATTTGATACACACTTAGACTCAATCCATCAGCTGTCCGCGACTCTGTTTCTCTCTGGGGCTTCTCTCCACCATTGCATCCATTAATTCTTCCCCTAAATCATCACTTTTAGAGCTGAAACGACACAAATATTTCTGGGTGAGGTCTTATTTATCTTGAAACTTGAGGACTACTGTTTCATCATGCATTAGTTTTTCTTCAGTTTAAAAATTATTCTTCCTTTGTTTCTAATTCAGTGTTTCCCAGTTTAGCAAAGAGGCAGAGAGGGGAAATCATGATTTCTATAGCTTCCCATGAAACGCAGCCACCACAGATGTCTTCCCAAACCTCAACAGCTGCCGGGAATCATCCATCAAATCCAGAAACCTGCATATTCCGATCGAAACTCCCAGACATTCCCATCTCATACCACCTCCCTCTCCACAAATACTGCTTTGAAAACGTGTCAGAATTCTCAATAAGACCCTGCTTGATCTCTGGTTCCAATGGCAGAATCTACACATTTGCAGATACCCATCGGCTTTGCCAAAAAACTGCTGTTGGGTTATCAAAACTTGGCATCAAGAAAGGGGATGTCATCATGATTTTCCTTCTAAACTCCCCAGAATTCGTCTTCTCCTTCATGGGAGCTTCCATGCTTGGAGCCATAGCCACAACAGTCAATCCCTTCTACACCCAAACAGAGGTCTTCAAGCAATTCAGCGCCTCTGGAACAAAGCTGGTCATTACACAATCACAATACGTTGAGAAGCTCAAAGATTCCACCAACAAATTTCCGAAAATGGGAGAAGATTTCAAGGTGGTAACCATCGACGATCCGCATGAAAATTGTGTCCATTTCTCAGATATATTAGCAGCAGATGAGAAGGATTTGGTTTCGGTTTCGATTGATCCGGATGACCCAGTTGCACTTCCATTCTCTTCAGGGACAACTGGGTTGCCTAAAGGTGTGATCTTGACACATAAAAGCTTGATTTCAAGTGTAGCCCAACAAGTGGATGGAAAAAATCCGAATCTCTACCTGAAATCCGACGATGTTGTTATGTGTTGTCTTCCCCTGTTTCACATTTACTCTTTGAACTCTGTTCTGCTCTGTTCTCTCAGAGCCGGTGCCGGAGCTCTGCTGATGCACAAGTTTGAGATTAGAGCTTTTCTAGAGTTTACACAGAAGTACCGGGTTTCGGTAGCCCCCATTGTTCCACCATTGGTTTTGGCCTTGGGAAAGAATCAGATGGTTGAGAATTATGATCTATCTTCGATTCGGATCGTGATGTCTGGGGCAGCACCACTAGCAAAGGAGCTTGAGGAGGCATTACACAGAAAACTACCTCAAGCCATTTTCGGACAGGTAAATATTTTCAGACCTCTGGGGCATATTTGGATATTTGCTAAACGTTGAAAATTGGAATTGCTGGTTTTCGCTTTTTTTTAGGTAAAATAATTGTTAACGGTTCAACTATTTCTTACCCAAGAATAAGAAAACGTTCAGGCATTCGTTCACGCATTCAAGGATGTGGCCAACGTACACTTCTCATGGTTTACCAAGAGCGGTAGAAACACTTGACAATTTTCTTTAGTTTACTTTACGGGTGCAAGGTTGGCCTTACCTAGTGCCAAAGGCGGGCATGGGATTACTCTTTTGTCCGCTAAACTTGTATCGATTTATTCATAATTTTTGCTCTGACCTTAACCCTAATTTTCGACTTGATTCAGACCCTGATCTTGGCTTTAATTTTGTCATTAAAACTTGATCTTAATGAATTAGGAACAAAAAAAAAAAAATGAATTCGGAACAGGGACAATGATAGAGTCAATCAAGGCCAGAGACAATGCCAATCGGAGCCAAATATATAGTCAATCAGGACTAGGGCCAAGGATATGGCCAATCAGAGCTAGGGACAGCGCCAATGAGGGTCATGGATAGTGCCAATCAGGGTGGAAATTGGCTTGGCTTGGCCCTGTAGGGCTTAAGATCAGGGACAATAATCATTGGTCCTAAATTAGGGGCTGAGTGGGAATGAGCTTAGATTAGAATATATAGAGCTGGCTTGGGATTGCAAAAGCCCCGCCTAGCTTGTCCCTATTGCAGCCCTAGTTTATTTGGAAAACAAAATGTTTGATTTCTTTATGGGAGAACGCGGCTCTTTAGAGTGTGTGAAGATCCTCTCCAGCCAGGTGGGTCGTCCCCCATCCCCCCCAAAGTTACACATGGACTTGTATATGGATCTACACTCCCTAAGAGTAGGATTGATGGTACTCTCTTCACAACATTTCACCACATAATTTAAGAAAGCTTTGTCAATACTCAAAAGTAGGTTCTCTTCTAAAATGTATGATGGAAGGATGCAGAAACCTCAATCCTATGGATAGAAGATCTGAACTGACTGAGCTTCTACAAGTCACCAAGGGATTCAAATTGTACATCCACACTTTTTGTCCTACCTATCTTTTCGTTTGTTGGAGGAAGGTCATGTGAACTTTTTAACTAACACCGTTGAATGGTCTTATGCATAAAACCAAAACTTAACATCTTAAAATTCACATTGTCGGATTATAAATTGTGGTTTTATGCATGTGCAAAATTTGACGGCGTCCATTTAAATAGTCCATGTGAATTTCATCCAACGACCGAAAGGATGAAAAGATGATATTAAATGATAATTTGGCTATTTTGAAACTCATTTCCAAAAAAAAAAAAAATTTATGCAAACTATAAAATAATACATGTGGGTCAATTATATGGAATATGTGACCCATAGTTATTAACTTCCATCTGTTTGGCCTACGTGTTATTGTAAGAAAAACATAATGCCAACTTGGAAAATGACCTTAATGAGCATCCAAATTTAGTTATTTCCAAGGGTTGCCAGCAAAACGGCCTAGGTTTGGATATTCATACCAGGCCCAACATCAATCAGGTTTGGAAGGATGCAGATCATCTACGTCCATTCTTGTCGTCCTTCTTGTCCTTTAGAGCAAAGAAGACTGTAGATTGTTCAAAACTACACTTTGTGTTTGGTTACTTGAATCTAATTTTTTTTTAAATCTAGAGATTTCAAATTTATGGAGTTATGGTTCATAAAGTTAACTGTTTGATTAGTGTGAATCTTTGGAATGAAATATATAGATTAATCCTAAAAAAAATATTTATGAAATTATGATTCAAATATTTAACATTTTTATAGTAGAGATAAAATTCCTGAATTTCACCTTATATCCATAAAACTACAAATTCACGTATTTAGTGTAAAAATATGAATCTCTAGATTTCATGAATCCTAAGATTTACACAATCAAAAGGGTATAAATTTTTCCATTTATGAATCCAGAGATTTCAAACCTCTAGATTCATATAACCAATCAGGCCCTTAAAAGACTTTTAAGTTGTTGTTTGACACGTGTGAAATCCGATGATGTGTATTTACCTAACAAGATGACGTTCATCCATAAAGAAACACAAGCCCCTAGACGTATGTGATTTAAATCCGGTTCAGGATACTTAAGAAGCGGGGCTTGATCTTAGTTTATTCATTTTCTAGTTACTTCTAAAAATTAAAATTAAAAAAAAAAATCAATCTTTACCTCGATATGTAGATATTTTTAATATACTAAATCAGTGGACATATACTACAATAAAAACTAAAATGGATGATTGATGTAGTTTTGGAATTTCATTTCAATCCACCATAAATACATGCATGAGGTAAGAAAAAACATATAAGCTAATATCAAGTGATAAAATAATGGGTTTATAATGTGTAATGTAATGTACTCTTTGTGTATGTATATATGCAGGGTTATGGGATGACCGAGGCTGGACCGGTCCTAACAATGTGCCTTGGGTTTGCAAAGCAACCCATTCCAACCAAGTCTGGTTCATGTGGTACAGTGGTGAGAAATGCAGAGCTCAAGATCATCAATCCCGAGACAGGTTTTACGCTTGACTACAACCAACCTGGCGAGATATGCATCCGAGGACCTCAAATTATGAAAGGTACATACATACAAAGAAATTTCCTTTACAAACATTGCCATTTAAGGTTTCTAGTTTGGCCCTAGTTTTTTTTGGTCAAAACAAAAAAGCAACGATAATATTAAATGAAAGAGTTTAGGTCAAAAGACCTATGCAAATGAGAGGAATCTACAATAAACAAAGGTGGTAAACCCCACCAAGATCTGTCTAGAAATAACCTACAAGCACCCTTAGCAAGGAAATCAGCAAAGCCATTGCCAATTCTAGGAATATAACTAAAAAAACCCTAGGAAAGAAAGAACAACGCTTCAAAATATCTACTACTAAACTGAGACACATCCAATTTAAAGATGAGTAGAGACCCTAGAAAGCACTAACAACAGGTAAACAATTCGAATGAATAAGCAAATCAACCGCTCCTAAAGAGGAACCCAGAATAATGTCATCTCTAATTGCTTCAAGTTCAACTACAGTTGCTGAAGCACTATAACCACATCTACTTTGAGCCGCTACAAAACCACCATTATAGTCCCACATGATGCACCATTTACTTCATTTATGTGAAAAACTATAACATGATCCATCAACGGAAATTTGAAAGAGAACAAGTTCTTCAGAAACGATATGACTAGGCCTTGGATAAGGATCCCCATGAGCCCTTTGAAGATCCATAATGTGAGATTGTATATCTGCACATAGATAAGAGAAAGTAGTCATTGTATGAATTATGGAGGCATCAATCCCTCTAAAAAGTGTAGCATTCCTAGTATTCCATATATACCAAATTAATGCGCTCCACATCTGATTCACTAGGGTTAAATTGTCACAACCATTGAACTTTATTTTGATAAAATCCATCTAATCAAATAAATTTGTCCCTAAAAAATCAGATGTATTAATATAGAGGGTAGATAGTCTCCAATACTCTTTTGCATGATGACAAAAAAACAAGGCATGATATACATTCTCCGAACCATGACCACAAATTAGACACAGAGGGGTAAGTGAAACATTTCTCAAAAGAGGGAGCTCCCATTGCAATAGCCTCTATGAGATCCCCATTGTTTATCTTTGGAGAGGGAATGCCAGATTTTCCATTATGAGAGGGGGGAGAAAAGCAACATTACCTTGATCTCACCATAGCTGCTTGATAATGCGTTCCGTGACTTCCTCCTTTGTTTGTCCCATTCCAGGTCTAGGTATTGGAGCTAAGATTGTTATGCTTGGCTCACATGGGATAGAGTGGTAGGTAGTTCCTGGCGTGTCCCACAATGCTCTTGCCCCTTTGGCTTGTCCCAAGGGGCACTACTAATGCCTGGAAGGCAGAGGGAAGCCTGGGTCCTTAATATGCCTTAACACCTTTCCCACTTGCCTATTGCCCGTTTGAGTATCCCTCCGGTTATTTCTTTAACCCCATGAACAATTATTTGGTGCATGACATTCAAAAAATGGAATGTCTTTAATATATTTTGCATACATCACTTGGGCCCATAATGAGTTTGGGTTGGTTAAAAGTCTTCAATTCTGTTTGGCAAGAAGAGCTTTGTTGAAATAATGTACATCCCTGAACCCCAAGCCTCCATCTCGTTTGCTCTTGCACAAGGTTTCCCATTTTACCCAATGAATACCCTAGTTATTAAGCTTGCCTTAGCCTTAATAGGGTATGGGTCTGCGCCTTGATTAGAAAGGCAGTTCAAGATTCAAAATTCATGGCCTTGATTTAGCACTAGATTAGTCTAGGGTTGAGGTTTGCTCTTGACTCTTTTCTTTCTTATTCTCCCTCTCCTTCCTTCCCTCACCCCCTCCCCAAACCCCCACGTCGGAACTTTATCAGGTCTATTTTTGATTTAGCACTAGGTCAGTCTAAGGTTGAGGTTTGCCCCTAAATCTTTCTTATTCTCCTTCTTCTCCCTTCCATCACCGCTAACCACCCTCCCCCAATACCCTGCCAACCCCCACACCATAACTTCATCAAATCCATTTCTAGACTTTGCCAGAAATGGACCATCCATCTCCCTCTAGATGGAGGACACATGTCCATCAGTCACATCTAGAGGTTGAGGTAATATTTAGAAAATAGAAAATTATTTATTTTCATTTTATCAGAACATTTAGATGTGACTGATGGACATGTGTCCTTCATCTAGGGGAAAATGGATGGTAAAATAAAATTCCTCCCTCCCCCCCCCCACCCCCACCTAGCGAATCCTATATCTCCTTTCTCCGTCCCTGTAGTTATGTTAAATCAAGGTTAGCTTGAACAAACTTTCAAGGGAACAAAAAAAATTTGGCAAACAAACTACAAAAATTAGGAAGCATTTGAAGGTTATCAAGGTTAGGAACCATTTGTTTGGTGGCTATAAAGTGGCGTGGAAAAAAAAGTAGTAAAAAATTTGAAAAAATAAAATTAATTTATAAAATCCCCATTTCTTTTTGTTAGGGAGTTGAGTGAAACTCATCCTTAAAAACTAGGTACCTAAATATCTACAAGTGCATCCAATGTGGATTTATTATTCCTCTTTTGGTCTTAAACCCCAACGTTAACACTACTTTTTGTAGGATACCTGAAAGACCCTGATGCCACATCAAGGACGATAGACATACAAGGTTGGCTTCACACTGGTGACATAGGTTATGTAGACGATGATGAAGAGGTTTTTATTATTGATCGAGTTAAGGAGCTCATCAAGTTCAAAGGCTTCCAAGTTCCACCCGCTGAGCTTGAAGCTCTCCTTGTGAGCCACCCATCCATTGCTGATGCTGCCGTTGTCCCGTAAGTATAACTACTGATTCCTAATTAAATTAAAGTGCTAATTATTAGCATGTTTATGCTAGCTAGCAGGCAGTAATGCAGTATATATATATATCTGCCCCTAGCTCTCTTACTCATTTTAAAACGCAAGAAAATCGTTTCAAAGGAGGAAGGAAGAAAGAAAGAGATGAACACATAGCTAGGATACTAGCATATGATATACCACTAGCAGCATATTTAGCCTTTTCCCCGTTAGTATTAATAAAGCTATTGTGTACGTATCTAGACAAAAAGACGATGTTGCCGGAGAAGTGCCTGTTGCATTCGTTGTCCAATCGAATGGGTTTGAGCTCACTGAAGAGGATGTGAAGGAATTCATAGCCAAGCAAGTAAGTCAATAGCCATGCACACAAAATTATGTGGAGGTAATTAATTAATTAATTAATTAATTAATTAATTTAGTGGTTAATCTAATTTGGGTATCTTTGCAACGTTAACAGGTGGTGTTTTATAAGAAATTGCATAAGGTCTTCTTCATCCATGCAATTCCCAAATCTCCATCTGGAAAGATTTTAAGGAAGGATCTTAGAGCTAAACTAGCATCATCAGACACTTAGGACAAAGAAGTTGCTTTTGTGAAGGTTTTAGAAGACAGCTTGGTGGTCTTTATTTATTTATTTATTTATTTATTTTGGGTGGGATTGTTCTTCTTTCATTATAGACATGAATATACTCAATTGACAATGCTACAACGACACTCATCAAAATACACAAGGATAGGGAAGTGTTATTAAGTGTTTCTTTAATATTCTGGGATCCTAACTTTATTATCCATTATTATTCAGAAGTAATTAGAGTAAGGGATCAAATTGTCTTGAATGTTTGTGTTGTTTTTCATTTCTTTTCTATTTTTTGAACAAATTAAATATACACTCCTCAAATTTGTGAAGAATTTCATTTATATCATTTAGAATCTATTCTATAATATTTACACTTTCTTTTCTTTTCTTCTTCTTCTTCTTCTTCTCTTCTTTTTTTTTTTTTTTTTTTTTTTTTAAGTAATATTACACCTTTATAAATTATGTATCAAATGCACTTTCACTGTTAAAATAATAAGATTAAGTGATGATTCCAGCACCTATTGTTTTTTTAAAATATTCTTAATTGCCCTTTTCTACCTTCAAATCTATTTAGACTTTTAAGATGTAAACTCAAAGGGCGTATAAGTAATTTGCATTTTCTTTTTCTTTTGTCTGGTTATTAAGAATTTGGTTCACTCTTTTGAACTTAAAACCTTATTCTCAAGACTTCTTTGTTAAGAGATTCATCTCAGACACTCCTACGGATAGTGAATTTTTCTAATTTTCGAATTATCAAATCACCCTTGATTTTCACATCTACCTTTCTTCACTCTTACCTCTTTTTCTTTATTTTATTGTATTGTTTGGGATTGTGTGGATATCGTTTTCACATGCATGATATTGTGGTAAACTTTTTCTAGTAAAAAAAAAAAAAAAAAAAAAAATCCACACCTGTTGCAATCAAGTTTACAAGAAAGGGCTTTTTTTGCTGCCCTTCTATGCGATCTCATGAGAAGAGTTCTAAAATTATTCAACCAATCAAGCGAATCTCCTCAACAAAGGGTTTTTCATGCTTGGATAAGTGGCTTAGCTTGAATAGTGCGTCGGATGCAAGAGTTGCATCTTTGACACTCACAATTAGTTTTGAAGTTATTGATGGTATGACTGAGAAAAGATGTTGCAAAGAGGTTCTTCATCTTGTTTTAAACAAAATCAAGTTGATATTGGTTTCAATTTCCTTCATTTAATGGAAGCAAGTAGAAAAAGTCCGGTTCTATAAAGCAAAGTAGAAAAAGTGTGGGAGTAAGACTATACACTTGGTAACAAGACATGTTGGGGAACTAACTCAAATCATTTAGAACGGCATGTTATCAATTTTCAATTCATTTTTTGCTCACACAACACACTATTTTCAACATTTTTTTTTGGGTAAAGAACTTCATTTATAGAAGAACATTGCGAGTTACAACCAAGGAGTCCATTCTATAAGAGAAAGGATCCAAGGAGTGGAATTAGGCCAAACTATCTCGCTCGAAGAAGATAGCACCTTCCGGGATAGGGCATCCGCACATGCGTTGCTCTCCCTAAAAACATGTTGGGCTTTACATTCAATGAACTTGGATTTTAGATAGAGAATATCATCCAAGACCGTGAGGTTGCTCAATGGGCCCTGAGTGTCTTGTACATTAATCGCCTTGATCAACAGATTCAACACAGCATAGGCAGATTCTAGGATCACAAAATTATATCCTTCTAGTGTGTAGAGCATTCCATCTCTTAATGCCATGGCTTCTGCTTCAAGAGGAGTCTGGGCCTGGGCCGGTTTAGAGACCGCCAACTTACATTGCCTTTCGGAATCCCTAATAATGAAGCCTAACCCACATTTGCCTTTATTTCCTTTCATAGCAGCGTCTGAATTCAATTTCACCTAGCCACAATCAGGAGGCTTCCACTCCGATCTTTTCTCCCTTTGTTGTATCTGGATTCCCCTCACAAGTGGTTTGTTGGCTTCTATGAAATCTCCAAATTGTAATACCGCTCTATCAATGGCCTCCCCTGGGGAGATAATCTTCTTGTTAAATATGAGGTCATTCCTTGAAATCCAAATCTGCCATATTAGAAAGGCCACCAAACTGGAAACTTGATCGAAATCTCTTCCTGTAGAACTTTTCAAAGAGTTCCATGACTGTATCCATTTATGGACTTCAACATCTTCATCTGGAGGAACCACAAATGACAAGGAAGAGCCAAACCACACCGCACGTGTGAAAGGACAAGCCAAGAAAATATGGTTCTCTGTTTCAACATCTGCTCCACAACGAGGGCAACATGGATCCACATCAATATTCCTAATCCGAAGGCCTTCAGTTGTTGTTAGGCCTTTTGCACATACCCTCCATAACAATTGTCTAATTTTTGGGGGAGCCTTAAATGACCAGATTGAGTTCCAAACTTCATCATCCACCTGTAGCCACGATTTTTGTCGTGAAGAAGAGGCCTTTTGCTTTAATTCCTCCAATCTCTGTTTGCAAAGTATATCATATGCAAACTTCACTAAAAATTGACCATTTGAAGATGCTGTCTAGAATTGTGAGTCTGGTTGGGGAAATAGTCCTAGATTAATCTTGAGGACCTCCTCCACTTCCTCCCTAGATATTATAGAAAAAATCAATTCCCTCTTCCACATTCTATTCACTTGATCAATGAGGTCTGAAACTTTATATACTTGGCAATTTTCTGGTTTCTCAGACTTCAATCAAAAGTTTGGTAGAGTTGGGATCTAGTTTTCCACCCACAGATCTATGGTATCTCCTGTACCTACCTTCCAACATAGTCAAGCTTTAAGACCTTTCCTTCCTTCCAACAAGCTCCTCCATGCCCATGATGGGCTTTTGTGAAATCCAACCCTATCCTAACCCTGACCCTAACCCGGATCCAATGTTGTTATTAGGCCCAAAGACCCGAAGCGGTGGTAGAAGAGACTTGTGGACCCTTTTGATTGATAATTATGAGTCGGAGTCCGAGCCCATGGACATTGACGATGATACCCCTTTCTTGAGTACATTGTCGGTGTTTAGTGAGAATCTGCGCATCGAAGAAGAATGAATTAGTTGAAGTACCTAATGGACTCCTGTGCACAATCCGAAGGTATTTCCTGAAACTAGACTTCTTGATTAAATTGTAGAAGAAAACCCCATTCAATTTGACCCTGTATAGCCCTCCAAATCCCTTCCCGAAGTTGCTGAACTAATTCTGAATTTCTGTTGAATTCTGTTTTGGTCGATCCTCTTTGGTCGATGCCATCGACCAAATACCATCAACCAAAGTTTCCCAGACTCGAAGTTAATGATTCTTTGGAATATTCCCTATTCTATTTATACTTGCCTAGTGTTTTGAGCCCTATTCCAATCATTATCACTCCTGAGAACGTGTGGAGAGCTTCCCAAAGCACCTCCTAGGCATTTGTGAAGAAGATTCCACCCAAATCATTGCTAATCATTGTTCCTTGTCTCCATCAACAACTACAAGGTATGATTCATCACTCCCACTCTCTATTCTATTCTTTTCTATTCTTTTCTATTCTTTTCTATTCTTTTCTATCCCTCTTTTTCTGTTGAGACTTTGGAAATGGTGCTACAACTTTGCAACCATCACTCCAAGTGTCCACTCTTGCTTAACCTATGATTCTCTCCCTTCTTCATTGATGCTAAGCTCTCATTTCAAGCCTTGCATATGCATTCCTTGATTTTCTTCTTAACTTCATGCCTTCTTGTCTAAAACTAAGATATGTAGTGTGCTATGTATATGTTTATCACTAGCATATGATCCTAATTCAATTCCTATAAGTTCCTTTAGCTAATGCATGCCTTTCCAATGCTAATGCAATCAATTTCAATCCATGCTATGATGCTTGCCTCTTGAACTTAGTAACTCAATTTGGGGATTTCTATTTAGACCATTAGATTATGTTAATTCCTTGATTTGTAGTGTCCTCATACTGTTCTTAAGCATCCCTCCAAGTTCCGGATTGATCTGAACCTTGGAAGACCAATTTCGGACCAAAATCCCCAAAACCCATTATGCAGCCCCGAAGACAATTTTGGTTGATCCTCTTTGGTCGATGCCATCAACCAAGACCATCGACCAAACTTGTTGTTGACGGCAACTTCAACCAGTTTTGACCTGTTCGACATCCGATTTTCCTGATTTCTTCTCTAACCTCTTATTTATGTTTGTTTAGGGTCTTAACACTACTTTTGGATCATTCCTTGGTAACTCTTGATTCGTCATCAACTCAACCTAAGGTAAGGATGGTTATCTCCATAAACACATAGGCTATGAACTTATGTTTTGGTGGTTATACTTAGTGAACATAGTCTCTTAATTGCTCTTGAATATTATAAGATTGCTATACATGTTTTAGAACTGTAGCAATGTGATTTCATACTCTTTTGTTATAATGATTTATTATTCTTGTACTTGTACATATGATGGATCACTTCAATGTTATGATTTAATTTTTATCATGATGATGTATCAAATGTATGATATATGATAGACTTGAGTATGTGATTGCCTAGGTATAACTTGGGATTGGGGAGTTTCCTATTGACGCTTCTGTCCTTGGGCATCGGAGGGAATAGTATGGGATGTTCTCCGAAGGTGCCTATCGACACTTTCCCGGGTTATTGGATGACATACATAGGATTGTCTAGTTGTGTGGCTAGGATTGTCCTTGTCGTGTCAGACCCGAATCGGAAGGGCATTGAGACCGAACGACCGGTGGTAGTGTATGGTTTGATGGGCGCTAAAGACCGGTAACCAACCTGGGGGAGGACATAAACCATGCTACGGATACCCGAAAGGGGCCATTTATTGGTAGGGTTGCAAATAGCTAGACTTGGGCTCACGGGCGCTTGAAGATCGGTGGGTCATTTTCGTGAGAGCTTCCCGTCTACTATTTGTAGATGACCAATAGGGTTGATGAGTCCAATGGGTAATATCCGTGACTCTAGTGTGAAGGATACCGGAAAGGATCCCGGGATGGGAGGAATGGATGTATTCGGATCTGACTTGATACGACTGAGTAGATGACTTGCATTGGGCTAGGCTTTACCTTGACATGCGTCAATACTTAGACCAAATGGTGATGTGAGAGAGCGGTGACCGAAACCCCAACCATGGATTTGTCCGAGAGGGATGCATGACCCAATTCCCCCGGTATTAAGTGATTAAGACTTACCTAAAGAAGTATGGTGCTATGGCTTAAAGCATGTCTACCATAGAGACTAGCATTCATAAAGTTAGAATCATACTCGCATCATATGTTTCATATCACATTGCATTATGTTATGATTTGTATTCACATGATTATGAATTATGGAATAATTGCCTTGCTGAGTTCTTTTGAACTCATTCCTTTTGTGCAAATGTTGTTAGATTTTCCCACAAGTATTGAAGACTCTGATGGCACATTCTACGAGACGGACTTTGATCCATCTTACTACCCTCTGGGTGGTAGCTACGGTGAAGATTAAA
Source organism: Hakea prostrata (assembly GCF_041222555.1). Taxonomy (NCBI): domain Eukaryota; kingdom Viridiplantae; phylum Streptophyta; class Magnoliopsida; order Proteales; family Proteaceae; genus Hakea; species Hakea prostrata. Next base: position 3,897,027 of record NC_142605.1, read on the forward strand.
GTTATGGTGCCGAAGAAGATTACTCTACGTACCAGGGTTAGCCCTATTGTAGTGAGGGAGCGGTCGTGCTAGGCTTTCTTCCTCCACACTTTTGAAGAGACAATTATTAAGATAGAAGAAACCCTTGCTTTGTGCCCCATTTCCCTGGATTTTGTTAAACATTTGGGATATGTAATTAACTTTCTTGAGTTATTCTTTAAACATGGGATTGTAACTTAACTTGATTTTACTACTTTTCCTCTACCTTTGAGAGAGTGACTTTCACTCATTTTCTCATTCTTATGATTACACTTATATACTTGGTATCACTTATTTTCGAACTCTGATTATTTGATCTTATCTTATTCATGATATTTGTTATTTATTGCTTTTACCTTGATTATCATTGTTCATGATTGTGTTATCGCGTATGTGGGAGGCATGGTCCATCGATGCTTGATCCTTGGACTGTGGATCACATTCCCGGGTATGCCAGATAGGGTACCGGCTGGGTGGATGTGACAGCTTTGACCCAACTTAGCCTCCATGAATGAGTTTCGAGGGAAATAGATGCTCTTTAAAAGGTTTGCCCATAAAGAGTTGGGGTTGGACCAAATTCTCCATGCAACTTTGGTTAAGAGAGCTGAATTTTGTAAATCTGGGTCCTTGAAACCCAGACTCCCCTTAGACTTGGGCAAGCACATTCTCTCCCAACTGATCTAGTGTATACTCTTGCTAAATTCTTGCCTTCCCCAATAAAAATTAGTAGCCTCTGATTTCAACTCCTTGTGAGTTGACTTTGGTAGTTTGAAATGTGAGCAAGCAAAGTTGGGCATAGAAAAAGCTACAGATTTTAATAAAACATCAATACCTGCTTGAGACAGAAGTTTATTTTTCCACCCTTGTAGTTTTGACTCCACCCTTTCTTTAACTTCTTTGAACACCTTCTTTTTTGACTCTCCAAACTCTGAGGGTAACCCAAGGTACTTGGAAGGTCCTTCCCCATATGGTACTTTCAACACCCTTGAAAACCATCTTCTGAATTTACTTGGAGTATTTGTGCTAAAAGTCAACCTTGATTTCTTCAAATTTATCCGTTGACCACTAGCTCGACAATAAATGTCCAGGCATGTTTTCAAATTGCACAGCTCATCTAACTTCACTTCTGAAAATAAGAGACAGTTATTGGGAAACATCAAATGTGTCATTTTGGTCCCTCTATTTCTTATCTTTAATCCTGCCAGATCTTGCATTTCCTCTGCTTTTTGTATCACAACTGATAAAGCTTGTGAACATAATATAAATATAGCCGGAGACAAAGGGTCCCCTTGCCTAATACCCCTAGATGGATCAATTTCACCTTCAACTGATCCATTAAAGAAAAGTTTGAAACTAGATGAAGTAATGCATTCCATCACAAGAGATTCCCAAGACTCACTAAATCCCAATTTGATCAACATTTTGATTATGAAGACCCATTCTAATCTGTCATGTGCCTTTTGCATGTTGAGCTTGAGTGCCACAAATCTCTTTTTATCTTTCTTCTTCTTTTTCAAAAAATGAAACACTTCATGTGCCATTAAAATATTGTTAGAGATTAACCTTCCCGGCACAAATGCAGATTGTGTAGGGCCAATCAAAGAGTCTATGGCATTTGCAAGTCTCTTGGCTAAGATTTTAGTGATGGTCTTGAATACCACATCGCATAGGCTAATTGACCGGAACTGCTCAACGTCTTCTAGAGAGGAACACTTCCGTATTAGGTAAATGAGTGTTTTATTCATCTCTGAAGCCATTTTCCTTGTTGTAAAGAAATCTACAATGTAATTGTGAATGTCAGCCTGCACAACATCCCAATATTCTTGATAGAATAAAGGTGGGAACCCACTTGGTCTAGGTGCTTTTAGTGGTCCCATTGATTTAACAATCTCATGCGTCTCCTTCATAGAAGGTATCTCACATAGTAAACCATTTAATTCATGAGGGACAATAGGTTGGACCTGATCAATAACAAAATTCAAGGCATCCGAATCTACCCCTTCTGATTGGAATAGATTTTCAAAATAATTCTGAAATAAGGAAATGATTTCTTTCTCAGAATGTACCCACATACCTGTATGGTCTCGGAGTGGAGAACTTTGTTGGAGATACGGCGTTGTATAGTTGTGGCATGGAAGTATGCTGTGTTTCGATCTCCAAATTTCAACCAAGAGTTCTTTGCTTTTTGTTCCCAAAGCAATTCTTCCTTCTCCAGTTCAACATCTAATAATTTAGTTACTTTCTTGATCCTCCACTCTGAATAGTCTTCTTGCCTTGCTTCTTGTAATTTTTCCAGATCTTTCTTCAGGGTTTTAATATTTTCTTGCACCTTTCCAAATACTGACTTATTCCATTCCTTCAAAGTAAGTTTATAACTCTCTTCTTTCCTCAGAACTTGCTCCACATTCTGTCTAGTAGAAGGAAGCTGCCATGCCTTCCTAATCGTGTCTTTACACATTTCATGTTTTGTCCACATGGCTTCAAATCTGAAGGGATTTCTCCCTTTAGAGCATCCTCCAAATGTATCAACTAACACTGGGTTGTGATCATAACCGATCGTAGGTCTGACAAATTTCATGGAGTTCTGAAATTTCCCAATCCATCCAGCATTATAGAGAATTCTATCAAACCTTACCCGTATATTTGCTACTCCATCCCTTTTGTTTGTCCAAGTGTATAATGGTCCTTTGGCTCCAAAATCTACCAGCCCACTCTCTTGGATAAATTCTTTGAAGTCTTTGAGTCACCATGACTTTTATCTGAACCTGCTGCCTTCTCCCTCCAAGTTAAGTAGGAGTTGAAATCCCCTAAACAAACCCAAGGTTCTCCCCTATCCTTTGTGATGCTAATTATTTTTTCAAACACATTTCTTCGTTGGGAACGAATTGGATCACCATATGTGCAAGTCATATAAAAAACTTCTTTCTTTTCATTCCAAACCTTACAGTCAATTACATTTTTGTCTGCATACAAAACATTAATCTTGAATGCCCCTTTCCAAAACACTGCAAGACCCCCTACTTTCTCAATTGAATCAACTACAGCAACATCCTCGAACTGCAACACCTTACATAATTTCCTCATTTTCTTTTCCTTGCTTTTGGTTTCCATTAAGAAAAGGATGTTTGGATGATTTGATTTGGTGAGATTCTTCAAGCTTCGGGCTATCAAGGCTCTCCCCATGCCTTGGCAGTTCCAGCTTATAATCCTCATGATTCCTCTTGGAGCTGATTCCCTCCAACTTCCACAGGGATATGATCTTTTCAACATTAGAATGATCTTTGTAATGCCTTGAAGGAGTGTTTCTTTGTTCTTCCCAATTTCTAAGGATGATTGGGAGAAAATGAAATCGAGCAAACCTTAAATTTGGGCTTTATTCTTTCATCATTGTCATCTAAGCTACAGATCCATTAGCAAATCCTAACCCTATCTTTATTTCACAAGATTTGGCATTTACCAAAAAATGAAAACGGTGGTATTTGGCATGCTCAATTTCATGAAGGTTGGGAGAAAATAAAATTGAGCAAACCCTTATCTTGAGCTCTATTCATTTGCAATTTCAAACTTGTTAGACGAATCCTAGTTTGAAAATCCGCAAAAACAGTGTCATTTTTTATGATATGCTCACAACACAAGGAAAGCACGAAGCACTTGTGCCCCTGGAGGAAGAACCCAACACCATAATCACATATGACAATTAGATAGAGGTAGTTAGCCAAGCCAGAAGATCGAGCGAGACAAAAACAAAACCCACAAACTTGCAGGGCTATGTAACAAAGTGATGTTTGTGACGAGGAGCGGATAGAGAATATTTGGCTGGGTAATTAACTCCATTAGGATTTGGGTTATGCCATTGGGAACTTCTGAAATACCTTTAAATAGACATATAAATAGCGTGAAAAAGGCATTAATGAATCAAAATCTTTCTTCCCTATCTTAATTCTATGAGGAGCTATATCCTTCCCTAAAATCCACCAGTGTAACACTTGGCCTTCTTTCGTGTCCTTCGCCAACATCAACTTTTTGCCAAGGAATCATAATATGGTTTAGCCAACGTTCAGTTCCATTATATGGAACATATTATTTCACAGGAAGGGGTGACCGTGGACCCTGTCAAGGTTTCTTCACTATTGTGGAGGCTGAAGCTATTAGAGATGGATTTCATTTAGCTTTAAACTCTTATGTTAATAGAGTTATTTTATTCTCAGACTGTCAGTCTATTATTTCTGTTTTAAATGGTAGCATTCAACCCATTGATTGGGTGAGTATGAGTATTATTGGAGAAATTCAGCAACTTGTTGCAAATTTTTCTTTTGTTGAATTTAGGTTCATCAGTAGGTCTTCAAACAATGTTGCAAATACTATTGCTCGTGGAGCAAATATGTTTGCTATTTTTAGGTTTTGGTGGTTTGTCCCATCTCGTTTTATGTGTGTAAATAATGACTTTTCTTCCAGGTTTATTACTAGGGATATGTTAATATAAGATTGGTAGTTTTTGGGCAAAAAAAAAAAAAGTCAAGGTTTCTGCGGTGCTATAATGGCCGCTGCCACGATCTCTCAGAAGCTTCGAGGCTTTTTGGGTTTAACTAGGTATTACAAGCGATTTGCTAGCCATTATGCTCATATGTAGCTCCCCTCATAGATTTGCTAAAACATGATTCCTTTGTGTGGAGCCCTGCTACCCAATTGGTCGTTACTTCCTTACAACAGGCTTTGTTTCTGCTCCTATTTTGTGTTCCCTGATTCCCCCCCCCACACACACATTTGTGGTTGAAATAGATGCATCCGATGATGGAATTGATGCCATTCTTTTCGAGGATAAACACCCCATTGAATATTTTTGCCAAAAACTATCTATATCGTATATATATTATGTAGAAAACTCTCTTTTGCATCCCTCTATAAAAGTATTTTTAATGTCTTATATGTTGATTATGCATATATTAAAATTAGAATAATGAAAAATATAAAATCCTAAACATTAACATCAAATTGTGTTTGAAGTAACTTAACTATATAATGATGTTGGTGCAATTTTTTCTTCGATCTATGCTAGCATGTCATGCTCTACAACTAAACCAAGGGAATGGAGAACTCTCAAGCTGTTGTGGGTTGTGTGTCTCGGTGTATCGAAAGACTTTGATGCCTTTTGGGAGAAGGCAACGCAAACTCGTGGGATTCCTTTCTGGTTAACATGTACCATTGTTATGCTAAGGCTATAGAAGAATAACAAAATTTACTCTACGATAACAAGGATAAAATTAATAAGTATAAATTGACATTTGATGTGTTGAGATGTGATATACAAATGAGTTTACACTGCTATTTATAGAGGAAGAGGATAACTGATAACTCTATGAAATAGAATTAAGATTGGTAACTTTATACTTGAGATGGCTTGATTTAGGAGTATTTTATCTTTGTTTTAGTGTTAGTATTCATTAGTGTTGGAAAATGCCAAGTCAGCATTTGCCACATCAGTCTCCAATCAGTTTTGATGATGACAAACACTCTACTAATGTTTCCATGTAGATATGTTTTGTCCAACTCATCACTACAGAGAATCTCGTTGTAAATATCCGGTTCAAAGAAATTTCCGGAGAGTCAAGCTCAAGATCAAACCATCTTAGACAAAGAACCAAAGTCAAGAGGAGAGCATCAAGATCACTGATCAAGATCAAGTCAAAGATCAAGTCAAAGATCAAGACTTAGAATAAATCAGGGTTTAGGACACCTTTGCATACACACACATGTAAATGCATTCATAATATGTAATCCATGTTACTAGAGTGACCTAGGACATATTAGTAAGGTGTACAACACTTAGGATTGTCAAAAAGATCCGAAAATCCAAGCCATATCCCAGCCCAAAACTGTTTAGAAAAACAGAGCCCAGACGGACGTCCATTTGTTTTGATAACTCTGTTTCTTAGAAACAACAAAAGGCCAGACGGAATTTCCGTCTAGCAGACGGATGCCCATCTGAGCCAATCCAAGCCAGACGGATGACCGTCTGGGCAGATGGACGTCCGTCTTGCCCAAGATTTGACTATAACGGCTAGTTTAAAGAGAATATCTTCTACATCTGTTTGTAACGGATACCTTTGAGACGGATGATCGTCTGGGTAGACGGACGTCCGTCTGGAACAAAATCTCGCAAAGATTTTATATCCGTTGGGGAAATGGGGAAGGTAGTAACTTGGGGTCTATAAAAGCCCAACCACCCCCATTTGAGAATCATCCTTCTCCCCCCATCAAGCACATATTCACTCACAAGTGAAAAAAGCAAAGTTTTGGTGTTTTTATCATTATTGCTGTCCTCCCAACTCCGGCTAACTTTGAGGGATATTCCAAAGTTGAAGCTTTCACTGAAGCAAAGTCTGGAGTTATTGAAAACCGCTGAAGTATATTGATTCTTGATTCATTCATTGCATCACTTGCACTCAAAGGGTAAAGTGTTACTCTCCTTTGATAGGTAATATCTAATACTTTTCGTATTGTGAATTGGTTATGATAATTCTAGTCTAGGTTGATTAGAATTCATTGTATTGGATACTCTTGTCCGTGAACGAAGATTGTAAAGGGTACTCTTGCCCTAAAACGAAGATTGTAAGGGTTTGATTCTCTACCCACTGTATTGAAAGAGATTCGTTAGTGGAAACACTCTCTTGAAGCTAAGAGAGGAGTGGACGTAGACTCGTAGAGTCAAACCACTATAAATTCTGTGTTTGCGATTGCTGTTTTTCATTAGATTTTATCTTGAATTGTCAATCCATTTTGAAATTGCAAATAAACCGGAAAATTATTATAAACCACTAGGTACAACCTAATCACCCCCTCTAGGTTGCACCAACAATTGGTATCAGAGCGGGAGCTCAAATCGAGATTAAAATCAATCTCAAAAAGAGTAAAAGATCATGACATCATTGTCTAACAAATCTTCCTCAAGACCCAAAGGTTTAAATACCTCTAGACCTCCATATTTTGATGGAGAAGGGTTTGCTTATTGGAAGAATATATTTGAAGATTTTGTTTGTGCTATTGATATAGATGTTTGGGATATAATTGTGTATGGATCAAATGAGATTACCAAACTTGATAAAGATGGTAACAAAGTCCCAAAACCAAGGACTGAATGGGATGGAATTGATAAAATTAAATCCCAAGCAAATCACAAGGCAAAAATGTTCCTACAATGTGCTTTGAATGAAAAAGTATACAATAGGTGTGGTACTTGCAAGAATGCAAAGGAAGTTTATGAAAAATTAATAGTTACATATGAAGGAACAAACCAAATAAAAAAGATAAATTTGGATGTCTATATGGTTCAATATGAAAATTTCAAGATGTTAGATAATGAGGATATAACTTCTTTGTTTACTAGATTTTCTAACATTATAAATGAGTTGCATAGCCTTGGCAAAGAATTTGCAAATGAAGATGTGACAAGAAGAATCCTACGAGCACTTCCACCATCTTGGAGACCCAAGAAAACAGCAATTCAAGAAGTGGGAAATCTAGAACATATCACACTTGATGAGCTCATGGGATCTCTACTTGCATATGAGGCAGAACTTGAAGAAGACAAGAAGTATGAGGAAAGCCAGTCAAAAGAACAAAAGAAGAAGTCCATCACTCTTAAAAGTTCCATCAAAGACGATGAAAGCGATGAAGACAACAGTGACTCCGACAGTGATATTGCTCTTATCACAAGAAAATTCAAGAAATTTCTAAAAGGAAGGAAAGAAAGGTTTCCATCCAAAGGACAAGGATCCAAAGAATTCAAAGGTAAAAGCTCATCAAAAGGTAAAATTTCATCTACTAACAATCAGGATGTTATTTGCTTTGAGTGTAGAAAACCAGGACATTTCAAAAACGAATGTCCTACCAAAGGGAAAAAGAAGGCGTACAAAGCCGAAGTAGTCTACACTACAAGTGATGATGAAGAAGAAAGTGAAGAGTCCGATGAAGAAAAGATCAACTTAGCCTTGATGGCCAGTTCACTTGAAGAACAAGATCATGAGGTAAGTTCCATATATGATAGTCTTGACTCTACGCTTGATGAAAATGATATAGATAACATTGATGAAGAAGATCTGGCTAGTGGCTTTGAAACTTTATACAAGTTCAGCAAGAAAATTGAAAAGAAAAAAAAAATTCTAGAAAGAGAAGTAATATCTCTAAATGAAACAGTAAGCAACTTACAAGAGTACATTAGAAAAATAGAAAAAGAAAATAATGTGAAATCCACAAGTGAGGAAGAAGATCTAGATGGTCTTCTAGGAGAAGTACATTATCTCAATAACACCGTAACTGAATTACGGGAACATATTGAGAAAATAGAACGAGAAAATACAGATTTAAACAACTCTCTTGTGAAATTCACAAATGGTCAAAAGAACTTAGATAGTCTTCTAGGTAACCCCAAAAAGAATCCCCAAGACAAAGAAGGACTAGGATTCAATAGTGAAACTGAAACTCCTAGAAAAGGGAAAGAAATTCATTTTGAAAAAAGAACATCTAGTAAGAATCCTTTACCAACACCCAAAAATGTTCAAGGAAACATTCAAGGTGGAAACAAGACTCAACCTCAAACAATTAGAGGAAAAATTGAAAAGAAAAATCACTACATTCAAAGTAAAAGAGTAAATGAAAATCAGAAGAATGGACAAAGGAATAATCAAGGACAAAATTATCATAATCAAAATTATTCAAGAAAAATGGTAGAAATCAAAACAACTATGAACATAGGCAGCAAAATTTCAAAAACTATCAAAATGTCCAAAACCAACATCATCAATTTTGGCCAAACCAAAACCAAATGATGTTTGATTATAATTGGCCATATCCGTATTTTGCACCCTATGAGCATATCCCTCAACCTTCATATATGTCACATATGCCTAGAAGAAATGAAAACATTTTTAACAATACAAACAAGACAAATGGACAAAGAAGTCAAAACTTCAATGGACCAAGAAGAC